>NW_015091513.1:86922-103692 GCF_001431845.1 Calidris pugnax | reverse complement strand
TGGTTATTCACAAAGAACTAGAAATGGGTTTTTCTTCAGACTTTTGAGCCTTGTGTTGCAGGCGTGGACGGGGATTTTCAGAAACTTCAAAAGCTGTTCTATACTGCAAAATATTCACAACTCATTTTTATTAAATAAGTAGTTGTTGAAACCATTCTCAAAGGAGAAGACTTCTAAGACCACTAGTTATCTACTTCTCTGTTGAATGGTCTGAATTTATTTTACTACCTTGTCAATAAATTCTTCCCCAATGAGATGGGAAAGGGGACGGGTGCAACTGCAGAAGGGATACCCTTCCCATAACCCATATAAAAGCTTTCTTTAATAAGCCAAATGCAAATTTGACCTTCCCATAACTGATAACACCCATCCATAATATATTCTGAGTCTGCAGAACAATTACTGTCCAAGTTAATTCTCGTACGGGGTTTTTAATTCAAGTGTCAAATTATTTTAGATACAAAGTCCATATTTTGACTACGTGTAATGAAACATATTTATGTAAAAACTAAGATCACCTACTGCTGGGTATGAAATACCAACTTAAAGGTGAATTTTAGATTAGTGGCTGGTCATTTGTTCATCCCTCAGCACCACGTCTGCCCAGCTTTTCAATATCTCCAAGGATGGGGACTCCACCACTGCTCTGGGCAGCCTCTGCCAAGGCTTGATAACCCTTTTGGTGATGAAATTGTTCCCAATCTCCATCCTAAACCTCCCCTGGTGCAACCATCAACCCAACACTGACAAACCCACCACTGACCCACATCCCTCAGCACCATATCTGCCTGGCTTTTAAATCCCTCCAAGGATGGTGACTCCACCACTGCCCTGGGCAGCCTCTGCCAAGTCTTGATGACCCCTTTTGGTGATGAAATTTTTCCTAATATCCATCCTAAACCTCCCCTGGTGCAACCATCAACCCAACACTGACAAACCCACCACTGACCCACATCCCTCAGCACCATATCTGCCTGGCTTTGAAATCCCTCCAAGGATGGTGACTCCACCACTGCCCTGGGCAGCCTCTGCCAAGTCTTGATGACCCCTTTTGGTGATGAAATTTTTCCTAATATCCATCCTAAACCTCCCCTGGTGCAACCATCAACCCAACACTGACAAACCCACCACTGACCCACATCCCTCAGCACCATATCTGCCTGGCTTTTAAATCCCTCCAAGGATGGTGACTCCACCACTGCCCTGGGCAGCCTCTGCCAAGTCTTGATGACCCCTTTTGGTGATGAAATTTTTCCTAATATCCATCCTAAACCTCCCCTGGTGCAACCATCAACCCAACACTGACAAACCCACCACTGACCCACATCCCTCAGCACCATATCTGCCTGGCTTTTAAATCCCTCCAAGGATGGTGACTCCACCACTGCCCTGGGCAGCCTCTGCCAAGTCTTGATGACCCCTTTTGGTGATGAAATTTTTCCTAATATCCATCCTAAACCTCCCCTGGTGCAACCATCAACCCAACACTGACAAACCCACCATTGACCCACGTCCCTCAGCACCATATCTGCCTGGCTTTGAAATCCCTCCAAGGATGGTGACTCCACCACTGCCCTGGGCAGCATCTTCCAAAGTCTTGATGACACTTTTTGGTGAAGAAATTTTTCTCGATATCCATCCTAAACCTCCCCTGGAGCAACTTGAGGCCATTTCCTCTTGTCCCATGGCCTGTTCCTTGGGAGAAGAGACCGACCCCCCCTGGCTACACCCTCCTTTCAGGGAGTTGGAGAGAGCCAGAAGGTCTCCCCTCAGCCTCCTTTTCTCCAGGCTCAACACCCCCAGCTCCCTCAGGTGCTCCTCACCAGACTTGTGCTCCAGACCCCTCACCAGCTACATTTTCCTTCCCTGGACATGCTCCAGCCCCTCAATGTTGTTTTTTGTGGTGAGGTGCCCAAAACTGGACCCAGCCCTCAAGGTGGGGCCTCCCCAGTGCTCAGTCCAGGGGGACAGTCACTGCCCCAGTCCTACTCACCACACTAGTGCTAATCTTGGTGATATTTGTGTTGGCCTAAGACTTGGTTCTCCAAGGGGTGCCGACCACAAGGTTTCACAATCAGTGTTTGCCCTGTTAGGGATCTGAAAGAAGCTTAATTTCTTGTCCTGCTTGGGGACAGTAATAGCTAAGACTTTTTCACCTCCTCGGCCTTATTCCTCGTGCGCTAGCTGCTGGTGGGAAGCCTTTTGACCTCATGTGCTACTTTTAGCTTCTTGTTCATCCTTTTCTGCTGGAAGACAGCACTGATGAGAGGAAAGGGCACCGTCTTCAGCTCGGTGCTCGCTGGAGCTCTCCCACAAACCCAGAGTTGCCTGGCTTTGTAGCGTGACACCATTAGGTGAGTTATCACCCACGCTTCAAACAGCCTGAATTTCAATACCAGGATCTTCTACCAACAAAGATATCGAGGGGGAACGTACTGCTGGCAGGCTTTCTTTTGTTTGCCGTTCCCCTGTGACATGAAAGGAAAACATTACATTAGGAAAAACATTACATTAGGAAAGAATTTTTCACCGAAAGAGTGGTCGGGCATTGGAACAGGCTGCCCAGGGAGGTGGTGGAGTCATCATCCCTGGATGTGTTTAAGGGCCGTTTAGATGCAGTGCTGAGGGACATGGTGTAGGGGAGGACTTTGTAGAGTAGGGTAGATGGTTGGACTCGATGATCCCAAGGGTCTCTTCCAACCTAGACTATTCTATGATTCTATGAAAGGGGACAGCTCAGAAGACAGCAACTCAGCTCACGTGGTTCTGGGGACTGAGGTGGAAGAGAGTAGCCCGTGGCTCGGTTTGGGGGCTCGGAGGTGGATCTCCAAGAGGATTTGCAGCCTGTGTACATGTGAACTGAAACCTGGACACAACAGGCTTTCATTTTATGACTTCTCCAACATGGGGAAGAGTGGCTGGAAAGCTGCCCAGCAGAAAAGGACCTGGGGGTGTTGGTGGCCAGCCGGCTGAAAATGAGGCAGCAGTGTGCCCAGGTGGCCAAGAAGGCCACCAGCATCCTGGCTTGTATCAGGAATAGCGTGGCCAGCAGGAGTAGGGAAGTCATCGTGCCTCTGTACTCGGCACTGGTGAGGCCTCACCTCGAGTGCTGTGGTCAGTTCTGGGCCCCTCACTACAAGAAGAACATTGAGGTGCTGGAGCGTGTCCAGAGGAGAGCCACCAAGCTGGTGAGGGGTCTGGAGAACAAGTCCTACGAGGAGAGGCTGAGGGAACTGCGCACGTTCAGTGTGGAGAAGAGGAGGCTGAGGGGAGACCTCATTGCCCTCTACAACTCCCTGAAAGGAGGGTGTAGAGAGGTGGGGGTTGGCCTCTTCTCCCAAGGGAATAATGACAGGAGCAGAGGAAATGGTCTGAAGTTGATTAGATGTTGGGAAGAATTCCTTTCCTGAGAGGGTTATCAGGCACTGGAACAGCCTGCCCAGGGAGGTGGTGGAGTCACCATCCCTGGAGGTATTTAAGAAACGGGTAGACGTGGCACTTCAGGGGATGCTCTAGTGCCTGAGATTGTTGGGTTGTGTCTGTTTATGGTTGGGTTTTTTGGTTGGTTGGTTTGGTTTGGGGTTTTTTTTTGTGGTTGGACTCGATGATCTCAAAGGTCCCTTCCAAGTGTGAAGATTCTGTGACTCTGTGATTCTGTTTCTTTTCTCCGGAGACTGATTTGCTGAGCTGCTGGGACAAGCCTCATCTCTTCTACTTGCACACCATCAAACTTAATTTTAACTTAGAGCTACCACGTACTGTTGAATCTAGAGCTGTCTCCAGTCACCAGGGTCCTATAGACTTACTGTTCCCTCTGGCTTTCATAGAATCATAGAATCATTGAGGTTGGAAGAGACCCTTGGGATCATCGAGTCCAACCATCTCCCCTACTCTACAAAGTCCTCCCCTACACCATGTCCCTCAGTACCACATCTAAACGGCCCTTAAACACAGCCAGGGATGGTGACTCCACCCCCTCCCTGGGCAGCCTGTTCCAATGCCCGACCACTCTTTCGGTGAAAAATTCCTTCCTAATGTTCAATCTAACCCTCCCCTGTTGGAGCTTGAAGCCGTTCCCTCTCGTTCTGTCACTAATTACCTGGGAGAAGAGACCAGCCCCAACCTCTCTACAGTGTCCTTTCAAGTAGTTGTAGAGAGTGATGAGGTCTCCCTTCAGCCTCCTCTTCCTCATACTAAACAGCCCCAGCTCCTTCAGCCGCTCTTCATATGATTTGGTTTGTCTTCTAGGGCCTTCACTAGTTTTGTTGCCCTCCTCTGCACTCACTCCAGCAAAAAAAAAGAGTGGCTGATATTAGGGAGTAAAAATAGTGATAGTATTATTCTGGGGTTAAATTGATGCAATAGAGGAGGGAAAAAATTGGTTTTTGGCTCCTGTGAGTTTCAGCAAAGCCTGATTGCCAGGGGAGCCTTAAGACTGAGGAGAGAAGTAGATAACTTGCTTCATTTAACGCGGAGGATCGTAGCCTGATTCATTTGATTTGTCAGCCCTGAAGAAGCTTTAAAAGACCTTGAGATTCATGCTCCAGCTCGACAGTCTGTATTTCAGGGAATATTTCAGAGTCTGTGGATTTCATGCCCAGAATATGTCAGGCTTCATTTCCCCGGCTCGTAGAAAAGAGAAAGGGGAGGAGGGAGAGGCCTGAAGAGCTCCTTCCAGCGGTACCTGGCACACGTCAACGTTTGCTCTCGGAGAACCACGGCCTGAATATAACACTTTTTGGCAGCAAAACTTTCTCACGGTGGCAGCTAAAGGAGCGTGGCCCCTGGAATAACCCTGTTTTCACAAGAGCTTGGCTCTCTTTAGCAGCTTGGCTCTTTTCTCCCCCCTGTTGATTTTTGTCTGTCTGCTGGGCAAGAATTTATTCCTGGAGTTGGGCTGCTCTCCTCGGAGAATGAGAATTAGGGAGACTTTTTTGTTTGCTTTGCTTTGGAAAACAGGTTTTGGGGTTGGGTTTTCCATCTGGACCCTGCTCCTTCCATCCTTTCCATATTGCTGCCGGAGTGTTGTGGTGAAAACTGTTTCGTGCCCACGGTGACACTGATCTTTTGGGGATTTATGGGCTGGAGCAGGAGGAAAGGCACAATTTGGCAAATGAGTTGAAACTAACGGCGAGAGATGAGGGTTGTTGTTTTTTTTTTTTTTTTTTTTCAGGGTTTAATGAGGAAGGAGATTGCAGGGTTGAATTTTCAAAGGGACTTTGTGTGGCTCAGTCTTTCAGACGGGGGGGGAAAGTAAAAGTCCTGGACGCTCACCAGTACATGTGTTTTTATACACAAATATCTATACATATTTCTCTATATATAATTTTCATACAGGATATTTAATTCGTGTCAAATTATTTTAGATGAAAAGTCCTTATTTTGACTACATATAATGAAACATATTTATGTAAAAACTGAGACCACCTACTGCTGGATATTAAAAACAAAAGTAAGGGTGAATTTTAGATTAGTGACTGGTCATTGGTTCATCCCTCAGCACCACGTCTGCCGAGCTTTTCAATACCTCCAGGGATGGGGACTCCACCACTGCCCTGGGCAGCCTCTGCCAAGGCTTCGCAACCCTTTTGGGGAAGAAATTTTTCCTAATATCCATCCTAAACCTCCCCTGGTGCAACCATCAACCCAACACTGACAAACCCACCACTGACCCATGTCCCTCAGCACCACGTCTGCCCGGCTTAGAAATCCCTCCAAGGATGGGGACTCCACCACTGCCCTGGGAAGCCTCTGCCAAGGCTTCACAACCCTTTTGGTGAAGAAATTGTTCCCAATATCCATCCTAAACCTCCTCTGGTGCAACCTGGAGCCATTTCTTCTCCCATCGGCTGTGGGAGATGAGATGGATCCCCCCTGGCTACACCCTCCTTTCAGGGAGTTGGAGAGAGCCAGAAGGTCTCCCCTCAGCCTCCTTTTCTCCAAGCTGAACACCCCCAGCTCCATCAGCCACTCCTCACCAGACTTGTGCTCCAGACCCCTGCACAATTCTTGACACAGAAGGTCTGAGGGGGAAAAAAATCCTTCCTACCG
The DNA here is from genome assembly GCF_001431845.1 of Calidris pugnax. NCBI lineage: Eukaryota > Metazoa > Chordata > Aves > Charadriiformes > Scolopacidae > Calidris > Calidris pugnax. The sequence goes on along the minus strand of NW_015091513.1, from coordinate 97,641 downwards.
AACGGTGACGACATTAGGATGTTCACTTGACATCTTTGCTCTGATAGAAAGAAGGAAATACATCATCTCATGGAGCACTTTGCTGATGCCAAGTGCTTTGAGATCCGAGGTGGAAGCATTATTATAAAAAGAAAAATGTTTTAAACTGCTGTTTATTGCTATTTATTTCCCCCTTGTGCAATACATAGAAAGTGAGGGATGCAGTTTGTAGAGGAGAAGGGGTGAGGAGTCTTAAAAAACCCTCAGCTGATGGGAACCAGCTGGAATGACTGCATTTACACCATGCTGCTGACAGAAGGGCTAAGCGTTCAAAATACACTAATCTTTTCTCTACGTTAAGACCAGGAATAAAATGATGCCATTAGGGATATTTCTCCTCGAAATTATTTGACTAAAAAAAGGAATTTGGCAACTGAGAACGTCAACTTTCTTCCTTATTAACCTTCTGCTTATCAGGCACAGCATATGTGAGCAAATCCAATTAGGGGAACTTGAGGATGGTTAGAAAGCAGCCTTCTATGCAGGGATCTTACTGCTCTGCGGCACCGTCAGGACCCATTCCAGCTGCCTCATCTCACTGGAAAAAGCCACAGGCAGTTGCACACATGTATATGTCTATATTTATGGTGTATATGCACACAGAAATAAGTATAGATATTTATGTGTGTGTAGAAACACGTGTGTTGGTGAGGACTGGTGTGGTGAGTAGGACTTGGGAAGTCACCATCCCCCTGGACTGGGCACTGGGGTCCAGTTTTGGGCCCCTCCTGACAACGAAAGACTGGGGTCCAGTTTTGGGCCCCTCCTGACAACAAAAGACATTGAGGGGCCCAATCCAACCCCATATCATTCTGTGATTCTGTGAAGCCTTAGGATTTTGGGGTTTTTTTCCCCGCAGAATTCACAGAGTTTTTTTATTTCATAAAATTCGAGTTGAAATTCATTAATCAACCTGTGAAAGCTCACTGAATATTGAATGTTTCGAGAGTACTCGAAACTCTGTACTGGGCACTGGTGAGGCCTCACCTCGAGTGCTGTGTTCAGTTTTGGGCCCCTCACTACAGGAAAGACATTGAAGTGCTGGAGCATGTCCAGAGGAGAGCCACCAAGCTGGTGAGGGGTCTGGAGAACAAGTCCTACGAGGAGAGGCTGAGGGAACTGGGCATGTTTAGTTTGGAGAAGAGGAGACTGAGGGGAGACCTCATTGCCCTCTACAACTACCTGAAAGGAGGTTGTAGAGAGGCAGGGGTTGGCCTCTTCTCCCAAAGGAATGATGACAGGACCAGAGGTAATGGTATGAAGCTGCAGCAGATGAGATTCAGACTAGGTATTAGGAGGTTTAGATTAGATATTGGGAAGAATTCCTTTCCTGAGAGGGTGGTCAGGCACTGGAACAGCCTGCCCAGGGAGGTGGTGGAGTCACCATCCCTGGAGGTATTTAAGAAACGGGTAGACATGGCTCTTCAGGGCATGCTCTAGTGCCCAAGGGTATTGGTTTGTGGAGGGGTGTAGTGTGTGGGGCTGTGGATGTGGGGTTTAGTTGGTGGGTGGTGGTTTTGGGTTTGTTGTTCTTGTGGTGGTTGTGGTGGTTTTTTTGTTTGTGTTTTTTTTTGTTTGTTTGTTTATTTTTGTTGTTTTTTTGTGGTTGGACTCCATGATCTCAGAGGTCCCTTCCAACCACTAAGATTCTGTGATTCTGTGAGAGCAGGACCAAGTTTAGCTACAAAGCTCACAAAGGAAAGAGAGGCAGAACCTTTTATGCCCAAATATGATCCAGTTGGGAAGTTTATCGAGGACTGTTAAAGGCAAAGAAAGTATCGAGGCTTCAAAGCCCTTGTGGCTTCAAATATAGTACTAAAACTTTTAAGGCTTCCGGAGGAAGATGAGATTGAATCTCAATTACTACCTCGATCATCTCCAAGATGTAAAAAAACACTTATAATGAATAGTCTGGTGCTGTACTGAGTGAATGAAGAACCTTCTGAAAAGTAATTAAGAAGGTTGGCCTTGCTGTCCTCGTGTCGGATCGGAATGGGAAGGAAAAAGAATGGTGACCACGAGGATGTGCTGGGAGGTTGCTCTGAAACTCTGCAGCTTCTTTCTTCTCCCCCATTTCATTCTCATAAGCCAAAGTGCTTGTGTCTGACGAGTTTGAAAATGCTTGGAAAATGCCAGTGACGTCACTTTCTCAAGGAGAATTAAGGGTGAAGAGTGGTGGAGAGATGAGGAAAGCGGATACAGTAACAAGAAGCAGTGAGCTCAATTGATAGGGCATTTTTTGTACAAGGTTTTCAATTAAGATCCATGTCAAAATTATCTTAATTCTCACCAGGAGGTCTCTCTTGCCTTTATACTTGGCTTTGTAGGGCTCAGCATCTGGAATTTTGAGGTGGTCTTTGTTAGTTCATGGTTGATATACAAGAATTTGCCTGAAGTTTTTTCACTGAATTTCACTGAATTTTTAGAGTTGGAAGGGACCATAGAGATCATCTAGTCCAACTCCCCTGCCAAAGCAGGACCACCCAGAGCTTGTCAGAGCATGTTACTCAGGAGCATCCAGGTGGGTCTTGAAAATCTCCAGAGAAGGGGCCTCCACACCCTCCCTGGGCAGCCTGTTCCAGGGCTCTGCCACCCTCACCGTGAAAAAGTTCTTCCTCATATTTGAGTGGAACCCTTTATGTTCCAACTTGTGCCCATTGCCCCTTGTCCTCTCACTGGGAACCACTGAAAAGAGTCTGGTTCCCTCCTCCCTCAGCCCGCCCTTGAGATACTTGTAGGCATTGATAAGGTCTCCCCTCAGCCTTCTCTTCTCCAGACTAAAGAGTCCCAGCTCTCTCAGTCTCTCCTCATAAGGGAGATGCTCCAGTCCTTGAATCATCTTTGTAGCCCTACGCTGGACTCTTTCCAGTAGTTCCCTGTCCCTCTTGAACTGGGGAGCCCAGAACTGGACGCAGTACTCTAGTTGTGGCCTCACCAGTGCAGAGTAGAGGAGGAGAATGACTTCCTTGACCTGCTGGCCACACTCTTCCCTATGCAGCCCAGGATTCCGTTGGCCCTCCTGGCCACAAGAGCACACTGTTTGCTCATTGTCATTTTGTTTTCAGCGAGGGTGGAAAGCTCAGGGTAACGACAGAAGGTATGGAAACCTAGAGGGGGATACTGAGCTTTATTACTTTGAAATTGTTGGCTAAAATCAGTCTTCCCAGACCCATATCCTTGTCTCGCTCCATATTTCAGCAGATGCCCACAGAGCGGTGTTGCTCATGGTGAAAAAGGTGTGAGGTGGTTTTGAGGAAGATGATGGAAATGGTGAAGGAAAGCAGCTTATAGAATCATAGAATGGTTTGGGTTGGAAGGGACCTCAAAGATCATCAAGGTCCAACCCCCCTGCCGTGGGCAGGGACACCTCCCACCAGAGCACGTTGCTCCAAGCCCCCTCCAACCTGGCCTTGAACCCCTCCAGGGATGGGGCAGCCACAGCTTCTCGGGGCAACCTGGGCCAGGCTCTCACCACCCTCACACCAAACGAGTTCTTCCCCGCATCTCATCTCCATCTCCCCTCTTTCAGGGTCAAACTCTTCCCCCTCCTCCTAGGGCTCCCCTCCCTCATCCAGAGTCCCTCCCCATCTCTCCTGGAGCCCCTTGAAGGACTGGAAGGGGCTCCAAGATCTCCCCGGAGCCTTCTCTTCTCCAGGCTGAACTCCCCCAACTCTCTCAGCCTGTCCTCCCAGCAGAGGGGCTCCAGCCCTCCCAGCATCTCCGGGGCCTCCTCTGGCCCCACTCCAACAGGTCCATGTCTCTCCTGTGCTGAGGACCATCTCTGTGGCTCTCCTCATTTCATTTTCTTAGGCACATCCTTGCCTCTCCTTGCCCAAGGATTCTTCCAGAAAAGCCAGGCTTAAATCTCTGAGTTCCTACCACTTGCTGTTTAGCTCTCTCAAAGCCTCAGCAATAAAGAGTAAACCAAAAAACATCTGCGAAGCAAAATAATCTTAAAAATAAGCAATCTATCCAGCCTGGCCTTTAACCCCTCCAGGGATGGGGCATCCACAACTTTCCTGGGCAACCTGTTCCAGTGTCTCACCACCCTCATAGTAAAAAATTTCTTCCTGAGATCTAATCTGAATCTTTTTTCTTCCAATTTAAAACCGTTTCCCCTTGTCCTATCATTACCCTTCCTGGCAAAGAGTCCTTCTCCAGCTCTTCTATAGGCACCCTTCAGGTATTGAAAGGCCGCTATAAGCTCCCCAGAGCCTTCTCTTCTCCAGGCAGCTTTGCTGCCTTCTACCTGCTTGTCCTCTCCTCATGTAGCATCTCTTCAGTCGGAAACAACCAGTGGTGACAGCAGAAGTCAGACCCCGAGGAGCACAGTGTGTTTGTGACCCTGTGGAGGTCACAGCCACACCTGAGACCTGGGGGTTTCTTCATGATCAGCTTGGAGGGTGCTTGTCAAGATAGCAAAGTTGTTTTGGGTGTCTTCCCGGCATCGTTTGGACTGATCTGCAAAGCTGGTGGTACCTACGTTCGTAATATAAACACTCTGAGAGTGGCTTGGCTCAGTTTTCTCCAGAAAGTGGGTTAAAAATAAGCAATCTATCCAGCCTGGCCTTTAACCCCTCCAGGGATGGGGCATCCACAACTTCCCTGGGCAACCTGTTCCAGTGTCTCACCACCCTCATAGTAAAAAATTTCTTCCTGAGATCTAATCTGAATCTTTTTTCTTCCAATTTAAAACCGTTTCCCCTTGTCCTATCATTACCCTTCCTGGCAAAGAGTCCTTCTCCAGCTCTTCTATAGGCACCCTTCAGGTATTGAAAGGCCGCTATAAGCTCCCCAGAGCCTTCTCTTCTCCAGGCAGCTTTGCTGCCTTCTACCTGCTTGTCCTCTCCTCATGTAGCATCTCTTCAGTCGGAAACAACCAGTGGTGACAGCAAAAGTCAGACCCCGAGGAGCACAGTGTGTTTGTGACCCTCTGGAGGTCACAGCCACACCTGAGACCTGGGGGTTTCTTCATGATCAGCTTGGAGGGTGCTTGTCAAGATGACAAAGTCATCTTGGGTGTCTTCTCGGCATCGTTTGGACTGAGATGCAAAGCTGGTGGTACCTACGTTTGTAATATAAACAGTCTGAGAGTGGCTTGGCTCAGTTTTCTCTGGAAAGTGGGTCACTGGGAATAAGTGGTTTAGCTTTGGGTCATTTGAGGAGAGGACTGAAAACGATGTTTGATGTTGTCAGGAGAACACAGTAAGGCTGACGTCAGGCCGGGTGTTTTGGGACTCCTGAGGTGCTGTCACCCAAGGAGGGTGATTTTAACACACTGATGGGTGGGGATGTTAAACATCTTGGTGTCCTGGAGGCCTGACAAGAAATATAGACTGGTCACAATGTCTGTCACGGTGTAAAAATATTAACAGAGTCTTTGTCAGATGTTTATATCTGGGTACGTGCTGAGGGCATCAGCATGGGATCCAAACTCTAGGCTGTTCTTCAGAGGTAAGAAGCAATTAGGTGATAATTGGATAAAGCTGGTGAATAGTAAAGGGTGGTGTCTGTCCTTCCTTCCATCCATCTGATCTGTCCTGTCCTCCCCTCCCCTCCTGCTGCGCACACGCTTGTGGAAAAAAGAATATTACTGTTGAAATATAATGTTGAATTTGGGTGGTTCCTACCGACTGAACACAGCAGCTTCTGGGAGGAATTCCTCAGCTGAAGGACAGGAACTGTCTGTTCCTGTGCAGGAGAAGACAAACTATTGTGGGCTCAGGAAATTCCAAGTGAATTCTTGTGCATGAACAGTGGGTAAATCCATGTGGTCCTTGCCCAAGGGGTTGGGGAAAAGCCGGGTGGTGGCAACCTCAAGTCTGAGCTGCAGGGGCAAAGGTAGGAAATGCAGGAGAGGGAATTGGTCCCGTTTCGTCTCATCTCTCAACCTCCTTCGAGTGGAATAAAGCTTTGAAGAGAGTTTGGAGCTAAGACCTTGCTGGGAAACGGGAGACAGTGGCCAAGTGAGAAGTAGAACAACTGCTTTGGGATTGTAGGTGTGTTTGACACATCTTCCTGTTCTGTGTATCAGACCCTTTATAACCATTTTATACATGATGGAGTGAGGTCCCATCTGGAGCACTGGGACCAGTTCTGGGCTCCCCAGTTCAAGAAGGACAGGGAACTGCTGGAGAGGGGACAGCAGTATGGCAGAAAATAGTACATAGCCTCTTTAAGGAGTTGTTCAAACAGCTAGCAAACAAAGTAACAACATACCAGTAGAAAACTGATCTAGAATTGCCTAATAGGGGAACAGCTTTAATTGAGGAAAGCTGGCAAGACGAACACTTGAATATGAGAGGTTCCACCTAAACATGACGAGGAACTTCTTTCCTGTGAGGGTGGCAGAGCCCTGGAAGAGGCTGCCCAGGGAGGTGGTGGAGTCTCCTTTTCTGGAGGCATTCAAAACACACCTGGCCACATTCCTGTGCAACCTGCTTTAGGTGACCCTGCTCGGGCAGGGGCGTTGGACTGGATGATCTCCAGAGGACCCTTCCAACCCCATGTGATTCTGTGGGTACCAAAATCTGAGGGCATTCAGAAAAGGATGGGGCAAATTCCTGGGAGGTGGAAATGCCGGATTCCAAACCCAGCGTATTTGCAGAGAAGGTGACAGAAGGTTTGCAGCTCGTAGCCAGTAACATTTGATCTTCAATAACAACAACAAAAAAAATAAAAATGCCGTTTGCCATTTCCTGAGAATAAAGGTTATATTTGGTGTCAGGCTTTTTGGTGGAAGCAGAGTAAATAGTACCCAAGGATGTATCGAATCATTGTTTGAACTGGATCAACTGGGGGTTGCCACTCTTTTTAAAGTCTGATTGTTTTGATCTGTTCCCTCTGTGATTTTCTTTATTTTATTCTCTTTTTTTGCAGCTTTTCCGACGCGTGGCAGCTGCCTTGCCTGGAATGGAAAGCACACAAGACAAAAGTAGAGAAGACAGTATCCTTTATGCGTTTGTGCTGCCGGTTGGGCGGTGGCAAAGCGCTGCCAGGCGTCACCGTGGACGAGGAAAATGCAGGAGCTGAATAACAAGGGTGAAGAAGGGAAGGAGGAACATCTGGGCACCTCAATCCAAGAGAGATCTCGAGGTGCTGGAGCGAGTGCAGAGGAGGGCAACGAAACTAGTGAAGGGCCTAGAAGATAAATCATATGAAGAGCGGCTGAAGGAGCTGGGGCTGTTTAGTATGAGGAAGAGGAGGCTGAAGGGAGACCTCATCACTCTCTAAAACTACTTGAAAGGACACTGTAGAGAGGTTGGGGCTGGTCTCTTCTCACAGGTAATTAACGACAGAACGAGAGGGAACGGCTTCAAGCTCCAACAGGGTGGGTTTAGATTGAACTTTAGGAAGGAATTTTTCACAGAAAGAGTGGTCGGGCATTGGAACAGGCTGCCCAGGGAGGTGGTGGAGACACCATCCCTGGATGTGTTTAAGGGATGTTTAGATGTGGTACTGAGGGATATGGTGTAGGGGAGGACTTTGTAGAGTAGGGGAGATGGTTGGACTCGATGATCCCAAGGGTCTCTTCCAACCTCAATGATTCTATGATTCTATGATTCTATGATCTCTCCTGCAGCCCTTGGTCAGCTTATGGACATCCCAAAAAGCGGCCTGAGAGAGGGGGAATAAGGAGAAGTAGCCTTGGAGCTTGAAATAGAGGTAGAAAGCTTGGTGGGATAGAAGGCTGGGACTATATTTCATATTATCAAGAAGTTTTTCACTCTGAGGGTGGTGAGACCCTGGCCTGGGTTGCTCAGAGAAGCTGTGGCTGCTCCATCCCTGGAGGTGTTTAGGATCTCCAGGGACTTGGAGCAACTTGGTCTAGTGGGAGGTGTCCCTGCCCATAGCAGGGCCTTGGAGCTGGATGATCCTGTGAGGGTGGTGGAGCACTGGAACAGGTTGCCCAGGGAGGTGGTTGAGGCCCCTTCCCTGGAGATATTCAAGGTGAGGCTCGATTAGGCCCTGGGCAACCTGGTCTAGTTGGGGGTGTCCCTGCTGACTGCGGGGAGGTGGGACTAGATGACCTTTGGAGGTCCCTTCTGGCCTGGGCAATTCTATGATTCTATGATCTTTAAGGTCCATTCCAACCCAACCCATTCCATGATTCTATATGACATGGGGTATCAAAGGTGGGAAAGCAGGAGAAGCAGGGGATGCTTGGGGCTATGAGGTGGTATAAAAGGGAGGACAACTGAGTGAAAGCTGAAGGGAGGAGAATGGGAAGGTGCAGAAGGCTTCAAGCAGATCCAGAAGGATTCTTCTCTTGGTGTTTGAGCAGATTCGATGTGGGGAGGGAGGGGGAGACTATGGAGTGGGAGAAAACATCTTCAAAGATGCCCGAAAAAAAAGACTCTGTGGCTCTTGCAGATGTGATTTGCAGAATCCTGGAAGAAGCAAGGTTGGAAGGGACCTCTGTAGGTCCCTTCTCCAACCCTCCTGCTCGAAGCAGGGCTAACTTCAAAATCAGACCAGTTTCTCAGGGTCCTGTTGAGGGAAACTTCAGAAATCTCCCAAGGATGGAGATCACATAATGTCCCCGGGCAGCCTCTTGCAGTGCCTGACCACAGACAGCTCTGGGCCAACGAGGAAAGTGGTGCGAGGGAGAGGACTAAACTGAAGGGACCAGCCTTGGGGAACCTGGACTGGGCACTGGTGAGGTCCCACCTCGAGGGCTGGGTCCAGTTTTGGGCACCTCACCACAAAAAAAGACCTTGAGGGGCTGGAGCATGTCCAGGGAAGGAAAATGTAGCTGGTGAGGGGTCTGGAGCACAAGTCTGGTTAGGAGCATCTGAGGGAGCTGGGGGTGTTGAGCCTGGAGAAAAGGAGGCTGAGGGGAGACCTTCTGGCTCTCTCCAACTCCCTGAAAGGAGGGTGTAGCCAGGGGAGGTCGGTCTCTTCTGCCAAGGAACAGGCCATGGGACAAGAGGAAACGGCCTCGAGTTGGGCCAGGGGAGGTTTAGGATGGATATCAAGAAAAATTTCTTCCCCAAAAGGGGTCATCAAGACTTGGCAGAGGCTGCCCAGGGCAGTGGTGGAGTCCCCATCCTTGGAGGTATTGAAAAGCCGGGCAGACGCGGTGCTGAGGGACATGGGTCAATGGTGGGTTTGTCAGTGTTGGGTTGATGGTTGGACTCCATGATCTGAAAGGTCCCTTCCAACCTGGACAATTCTATGACTCGAAAACTCTAGGAGTGGTGGTGGTTGCTCAGTGTAGCTCTGAAGGTGAAAGAAGTTCTGTGATAACTGAGAGGGCTCTTGCCTCTGCCCTCAGCTTCTCCTGCAACAGGAGTGGATGGACAAAGAGGGGAGGAAATCACAGTGGGTACTTTCAGGAAGGAGCCAGGAGGGGTTGCGTTGCATCTTGATTGAAAGAGTCGACGAGATGTTGGAAGTGAGCGAGCATTTTTGAGAAGAGGAACCTTTTCAGGGTTGTGGGTCTCATTTGGAGTGGGGATCACGGAGCTGGTAAATGGAGAAGAAACGGTGTTTGGGGGGCAGGAGCTGCAGGAGGGGGACAATCTTGGGCTGTAGGAGGGGGACAAGTCTTAGTGCCTAAGGAGGATTTGGGAAGCTGTGGATCCCAACTGCTGAGGCACGAGCTTTGCGCGAGACGGACTCGATTGATCAAGAACATTCCCCTTATGAGGGTCACCAAAAGGTTAATGAGCAACAATCTTTATTAATGAGAGGAGGCTGCTGGGGCTGCGGTTTCCCTATCGGGGAGTTGGATCGCTGCTCTCTAAATGGGAGCACGATGAGGACACTTTGGATTTGGCTTCCTGCAGACTGGAGATAGCAGGGATTGCGTGTGATTGTCTCCCAGACGGCGGCGCTGGGATTAATGGGGATGGGGGGGTGAGGGGGGGAAGCATTTTTTGGCTTTTTTTTGCAGAACATTGAGGGTTTGAGGATCTTGAGCTGCTCGTGCTCGGTGATGGAGCTGGTGAGGCTCATTTTGAGCATCTCTGACTCTTAAGCGTGTATTTAGATTGAGATCAACAAAACAAACAGACCAAATATGAATTACTGGCTTTTTTTCTTTCCCTTTTTGTGTTTGTTTTCTCCTAAGCTCCGTAAAAAGCAACTTCAACCCCCCCTGGAGGAATAAGTTAGAGGAACCGTTGGTGTGACCTCTGTCTCGGTGTTAAATGATAAGAGAAACGCTCGAGACGTGAGTTGGGGATTGATGTTCAAAGCTCCTCTTGTGAAAGCGTTGGAGCTGGAGGGCATGGGCTGGGAATTCGAGGCTGGTTGGGAGCAGCAACCTCTCCAGCGACCTTGTGTTCTTGTTGGGTGGTAGTTCTCCTTGTGAGGGGTGAGTTTTGGGGGGTGGGGACACGGCAGGGGGTTTGTTGTGGGGTTTAACGAGAGGAAGGGTTGATGGGAGAGTTCAGGATGGTGAGTACAGAACATCATGTGGTGTGAGTGCTCAGGGGTTGGTGATGCTCATGGCATTGAGAAGGATGCCCAGGAGCCAGCAGTGTGACCTGGTGGCCAAGAAGGCTGATGGTCTCCTGGGGGGCATCAGGAAGAGTGTGGGAGGAGGTAGAGGGAGGTCATCCTGCCCCTCTGCTCTGCCCTGGGGAGGCCCCAGCTGGAGCACTGGGACCAGTTGTGGGCTCCCCAGTTCCAGAAGGACAGGGAACTGCTGGAGAGGGGACAGCAGAGGCTACA
>NW_015091513.1:85446-86835 GCF_001431845.1 Calidris pugnax | reverse complement strand
AAGGGTGGGTGTCAGGAGGATGGGGCCAGGCTTTTTTCAGTGGTGCCCAGGGACAGGACAAGAGGAAATGGGCACAAACATGAACATAAGAAGTTCCATCTCAACAAGAGGAGGAACTTCTTCCCTGTGAGGGTGGCAGAGCCCTGGCAGAGGCTGCCCAGGGAGGTGGTGGAGTCTCCTTCTCTGGAGACATTCCAACCCCACCTGGACACGTTCCTGTGGGACCTGCTCTGGGTGGAGGAGATGATCTCCAGAGCTCCCTTCCAACCCCAGCTCATCCTGTGATTCTGTGATCTCCAGAGATCCCTTCCAACCCCAGATCCTTCTGCGAAAATACTTTCCAAGTATTTTAGGTGGGAAACAGCGAAAACTCCAGTCAAAACCCACCCAACCTGTGCCGGGCGGGGAAACCGAGTCAGCTATTTGTTCTCCTTAACTTCTTTTCTTCCAGTGATTGACATCAAACTGGAAAAGCCTCAAGAGCAGCCTGTCAGTGAAGGAGGCTGTTCCTGCTAATACCAAGGGGCTTCTCCTTTTTCTCCGGAACATCACGGCTTTCCCTCCCCTTTTACTCTTCATTGACTGCGGTGTGAATATTGGCTTGAACCTTCCCCTTTCAGTAATAACGTATTTGCAGTTTCATCATCGCTGGCTGTCTCGTGGAGATGATCTATTAGCTTCACAAGCACACACACCCACCCACACAAACACAAAGAAAATGTCAGTGTCTTCATTATTTATAAAGAAAAAAAAACAAACAAAAAAAAAAGCCAAAACATTCCAGACTATTCTAGTTATAACTTTAAAAAAAGGTAAAAAAAAAAAAAAAAAAAAGCCAAAAAATTCCAGCATATTCTAGTTATAACTTTAAAAAAAGGTAAAAAAAAAAAAAAAAAAAAGCCAAAAAATTCCAGCATATTCTAGTTATAACTTTAAAAAAAGGTAAAAAAAAAAAAAAAAAAAAGCCAAAAAATTCCAGCATATTCTAGTTATAACTTTAAAAAAAGGTAAAAAAAAAAAAAAAAAAAAGCCAAAAAATTCCAGCATATTCTAGTTATAACTTTAAAAAAAGGTAAAAAAAAAAAAAAAAAAAAGCCAAAAAATTCCAGCATATTCTAGTTATAACTTTAAAAAAAGGTAAAAAAAAAAAAAAAAAAAAGCCAAAAAATTCCAGCATATTCTAGTTATAACTTTAAAAAAAGGTAAAAAAAAAAAAAAAAAAAAGCCAAAAAATTCCAGCATATTCTAGTTATAACTTTAAAAAAAGGTAAAAAAAAAAAAAAAAAAAAGCCAAAATATTCCAGCATATTCTAGTTATAACTTTAAAAAAAGGTAAAAAAAAAAAAAAAAAAAAAGGTTAAAAAAAAAAAAAAGGAAAAATTTTTTAAT
>NW_015091513.1:84387-85380 GCF_001431845.1 Calidris pugnax | reverse complement strand
ATGAAACACAAATGACGGGACACATACGTTCATCAAGGCCAGCAAAGTACAAGCGGGTCACTGAAAAAAAAAAAAAAAAAAAGGTTAAAAAAAAAAAATAGGTACAATTTCTTAATATTCGTTTCCTTTTTTTAATATGTTACGATATTGCACTTTGAAACGAGGGCAACTGAGGGAGTTTGGGAATTGGATTTAGGCGAGATGTACGTGCAGAAAAAAAACAAAATAAGACAAAACAAAAATGCTTGAGAATCTTTAACCCATTTGGTTTCTCTTAACGAACTGGAAAGGAGCAGGCAGCCGGTCAGAAACGCGAGCGGAGGCGGCACACGCCGAGGTTTAACCGCTTCTAATAATTTTCCAACAAAAATAATAATAAATAATTAAAACCCAAGCTCTTAAGCTTTGGAGCAGAGAGAAGTCTGACTGGTTTTCAAACCCCCAAAATGGTTGGTTGTTTTTTTTTTGGTTTTTTTTTTTTGTTTGGAAACCGATATTAATTGGGGGGGGGGTTTGAAAACCACCGGATTTGGGTTTTTTTTTTGGTTTTTATTGAGTTGAAGCATCCGGAGAAAATCCTGAGGGGTCTTTTCCCAAGGGGGATGGAATGGCTCCTGGAGGATTTGGGAGGGGAAAGGAAAGGGGTGGATGTGCATTAGTGAAAAAAAAACACTTGCAGGAAACAGGGAAAGAACTTTAAGAGCATTTTTTTGCTTTCCTTTTACGTCGAAACACCGAAAAATTAAAATTCTTACTGCCCAAGAGACAGGAGCGTAACGTTTTCAGGAGAAAGCGTTTTGCTTCTTTGCTGTTTTGTTTTTTTTAGGGGAAATTTAAAGTGAATTCAGGACTAAAACCTGCCGAAGCGGATGGAAACCTTTTAAATTTGACAGAAAGAGGGAAGAGCGGCCGGATTTCTCCCAGTGCTGGGTTCCCAGGCCAGTTCCCAACTGGGAGAGAGGGGGGAGTGGTGGAAAAAAGGGGGGGGGGGGG
>NW_015091513.1:71393-84339 GCF_001431845.1 Calidris pugnax | reverse complement strand
GGGGGGGGGGGGGTATCACACCCCCTTTTCCATAGCAGGGTCGTAGGTGGAGTGGGGAAGGGGTGTTTCCTTTGATCATCCAGAAATCTAGTCGAGAGACCTTAGATGGGAAAGGAAGGGAGTTGAATAGGATGGAAACCAATTTATGATTATGCAGATTTATGCCTTTATTTTTTAGCAGTTTTGGTTTTTTTTTTATGTTCAGTCTTCCAACTTGGTTTAGTTTGGTTCCCTAGAGCTGTATAGTTTGGTTAAAGAACTAGTAATTCAGTTTTCTATTTAACTAGGCTTACAATTAACCAGTTTTCTTTGTGGTTTATTTCTTTGCTTAATTTTTTTTTTCTTTTGTACTATTTTCAATAATTATTATTATTTTTGGGAAGTGTGGGGGGGAGGGGAGTGTTCAGGTTTTGGCTGAGGAGAAAATCTGTTTAGAGCTTTGGCCGATGTTGCGAGACGTAGCGACCCGAGAAAACACGGAATGGGAACACACTAGAGAAAGTGCACCCTTTTTAATCTTTACTAGTCATTGTGAAGTTGCTGTGTAAGTTAATTAACACAATTGTAAATACATTTGTTTGCTGGGAGGCTCTGGCTGAGTTAAACTAACAGTGCAGGAAGGAATTCTTGAGAGTCTGTGGCGCGATTCCTACTTCGAGGAACGATTGTAAAGTGAATTTTTCAGGCTCCTCCTTGGTTCTCTTCTGCCCCTTTAACCATCTTCAAACAACCACCCCGGGGTGGGTCGGGGAAGAGAAAGGGAATCATCCTCACCACCAACCACTTCCACCAGGGAAAAGGGGCTGTAAAACATTGGGAATTCTTCATTCCTGGAAGGAATTTTAGACTCGTGCCCTGCCCTGGGGTTTAGAGCAACTCTGCACAACCGATAATTAATAATAACTTAAAAAAAGGCAGAACGAGATGTAAAGTGCTTTTATAATGCAATATTAAAAGCGAGTTTTCTCTTTTTTTTTTCTCTTTTTTTTTTTTTTTTGACGTGGCATGTCTTGAAATAAAACATCAATGATATGTGACAAAGGATCATTCTTTATTTAAAAAAAAGAAAACTCTTTGGGGGGAAGGAAACCTGGCTACTTTTCCTGTATTGTACTCTTCTTAACTGTGCAAAAAACGGTCCATTTTCCTGCTTTTTCATTTCGGGGTTGTGTTGATTTTGGGTTTTTTATTTTCCCTTTTGGTTCTTCATGCAGTTTGTGTTGGTCGTCACTTGGCTGTTTTCCACGAGCGCATCCTTTTTTTAAAAAATTATCATTATTACGATTATTATTACGATTATTATTATTAATTTGGCTTCTGATATAACCAAACCTCTTGCCTTTCCCTTAGTTAACAAGCTTTAAGCACTGGATTTGCAAGGAGCACGTGCGGGCGCCGGCGGACGAGCAGCTCGGCTGCTCTTGGGGAGAGCGAGCGGCTGCGCGGCCGGGAGCAGGTTTGTGCCATGGGCCCCTTTCTAATTTACTCTTTTAAAACAACACCACCAAAAAAAAAGGTCTAAAAATGAGCTTATCCACCAGCTCTGTTGGGGGGGGCTGCAGGAACAAGGCACCAGTCATCTGTTGTTTGGCTTTTATCCCCCAGGAAGGGTCTCCCCAGGTCCGCCCGGAACAGCCAGGTATGTTTTCAAGTGTGTCCTTGCTGATGGTCAGTGCTTAACGTGACTCCATCCTTTCCTAATCCTAGTTTTCCAGAGGAAAAAACAACCCAACAAACACACATTTCCAAAGCCAGCACAGGAGCCACCACCGTCTTAATTCTGTTTGCACCCTCATTCCTCGCGCCATCTCTTGGGTTTTTTGGTTTTGCTTTTTTGTTTCTTGCTCCATCGCCACGGCCAGTAGAACCAACAACTGGGAACAGCCTTTTATTTTGTTTTTTTAATGCTGATTTTGTAAAACAGTGAAGGTTTCTGCTCTGTTTCTTTTCTCCTCCCCACTCGGGCTTGATTGTTGTACAGTACGTTCCGCGGCTATTCCATGACTCACTTTTTGTCTTGATAACAAGTAGTTGAAGAAATTGTATAAGGGGGGAAAAAAAAAAAAAAAAAAAAAAAGGTTCCTTTTCTTCATGTTGGAATGTCACTGGTACCTCAGCTCTGTTTGATAATATGAAACGACGATGACGACAAAGAAAAAAAAAACAAATCCTTAGCGCTTGAACTAAATAAATACCTGTCTCATTGGAAAGCTCTGGGTCTCTTCTCTACCTGGCTCCATCAGAAGGCAGGGTCGTGGGGGTGCAGGGTGTCAGGCTCCTTCTTCCTCCTCCTTTTTGGCTTTCGAGTGCTGCAGGAGCTTTTGGGAAGGGGAGAAGTAAAGGGTGTTTTTAGGAGGGAAGGTGTGTGTTGACTGTTCCTCCAGTTTCAGTGTCTCCACGACTTGTTTCCAGCGACACGGAGGAACGGGTACCTCCTCCTCGGCCTGCTGCTCCTTTCTCCTCAAAATCCAGATGTTTCCTCCTTTCCTTTTTTTGCAAAGGTGACTCGGGCACGTTGTGCAGCTTCCCCCCAGGTGCCAGGAGCCTCCTTAAACCTCCTTCTTACTGGGGACGGGTCGGTGAGTACCAGTGACGGAGAAAGCTCGTTGATGGAGTTACCCTTGTCTGGTCAGCTGGGGAAACCAACTGGTTTTGGTCCTGTGGCACCAACAGCCTGAATTCTGTTGCTTTTTCAAGCTTTTCTACCTTTGGAGGACACGGTCAATAAATTGGGGGGGGAAATTTGATGGGTGAGGAACTTGGAAGTGGGGAGATTTGCTGGGATTAGGGGGAACGGCCACGTGGTGACGTTTGTCACCGGGGAGGGAGGGAGGGAGATGCTCTTCCTCCTACCTGACACCTCCGGGTCCTGCTGAGGGATTTAGGGAATGTGAATGGCTTGTATTAGAAATAGTGTGACCAGCAGAAGTAGGGAGGTGATTGTGCCCCTGGACTCGGCACTGGTGAGGCCACACCTCGAGTGTTGTGTCCAGTTTTGGGCACCTCAATCCAAGAGAGATCTGGAGGTGCTGGAGCGAGTGCAGAGGAGGGCAACGAAGCTGGTGAGGGGGCTAGAAGACAAATCATATGAAGAGCGGCTGAAGGAGCTGGGGCTGTTTAGTATGAGGAAGAGGAGGCTGAGGGGAGACCTCATCACTCTCTACAACTACTTGAAAGGACACTGTAGAGAGGTTGGTGCTGGTCTCTTCTCACAGGTAATTAGTGACAGAACGAGAGGGAACGGCTTCAAGCTCCAACAGGGGAGGTTTAGATTGAACATTAGGAAGGAATTTTTCACCGAAAGAGTGGTCGGGCATTGGAACAGGCTGCCCAGGGAGGGGGTTGAGTCACCATCCCTGGCTGTGTTTAAGGGCCGTTTAGATGCAGTGCTGAGGGACATGGTGTAGGGGAGGACTTTGTAGAGTAGGGGAGATGGTTGGACTCAATGATCCCAAGGGTCTCTTCCAACCTGAATGATTCTATGATTCTATGAATGGGAGGATGCACCTGAAAACAGACGTGTTCACCTCTCAAAAGTGGGTTTATTGCTCCGTTGGAAGGAGATGAGCTTAATGTAAGTGGGATTGACGTGTCCATCTCCATTCCTCCCCGTGGCTGCGGAGTTTCCCTCATGCTGCTCTCGCCTCCCAACGCCTGTATCCCAGTTTCCCACCTGGATGGGTTAAACTGGGGTGTTTTTTTGGGTTGGGGGGCATCCAGCAGCTCCGATGGAGGAGGCTGGTCCCCGTTCCAGCTTTTCTGGGCTTGGTTTTTCATCGATTCCTGGTGGATCGAGCTCTCTGCTCCCAACCCTCCTGGGTTTTTATTTAGCGATGAAGTCACCCAGGGGAGGGTCTGCCTCAGGTTGGCGTTGGCTTGATGGCTCCTTTGTCTGCTCCGTGGTGGGACCAGCCCTGATTCTGTGGGGCTGGAGGAGCCGTGGCATCCTCCTGGTGGTGTCCCCAGAGCTCCCTGTGCTGTCCTCTGCCCGCACGCCGGCGCTTTTAGACCCAATTCCCGGGGGTTTGGCCCCAATTCCTGGGGGTTTAGCCCCAGTTCCGGGGGTTTTAGCCCCAATTCCCAAGGGTTTAGCCCCAGTTCCTAGGGATTTACCCCCAATTCCGGGAGGTTTCGCCCCATTTCTCCACCTTGGCCAGGCCCAGGGGACCCAGGAAAAGGCTGGAAGGGGGTGGAAATCCTGCAAAGGATTTTTATCTTCCTTAATCTTTAACCCGGCTCTTGAGCATCCCTGGGGTTGCAGCTGGTGCTGGGGCTCCCCCTCTCCCCCCCCCCAAAAAAGCCCCTCAAAGCAGTTCTGCTCCGGGCTTCCAAAAAAACCCAGCCATCTCCCCCAAAACAGCTGTGGGGAGCAGCCCCCCCTCTCCCCCTCGGTCCAAAAAAACCCAACTATTCCTGCAGCTTGAGCTGAGGTTTCCAGGCTTGATTATTTTTTCATCTGTTTGCAAAATAACCCATTTCCCCCCCACTTTTAACCCCCTTTCTCTTCCCCACCCTGATTTGAGCCCGCGCCGACGTCGACCGTGGTTTTTGTGAAATATTTGGGATCCTCTTGTTGGGGCTGACGCCTGCTTTTGAGGTTTTGGGGCGAAATTAAAGCTGTTTTGAGTGCTTGCTGTCGGTCACCTGGAGAGCGCCTCTGGAAGGAGGGTTGTGTTAAAGGCTTGATTAAAGTTCTGCTAATTAAAGCAGGGAAATTGCTCTGGATACGGGGTGTTGAGGGAGGAAACGGTGTTGGTGGATGCTCCTGGGGGTGGTGGAGGACTTGGTGCTGACCTTTCCCATCTCCATCCCAGCTCGGGAAGAGGGGATGGGTGGAAATTCCAGGCTCAACCCGGAACGGAGCGACGCAGATCCTTTATTACCAGATGAAGGGGTTTGGATGACATCGACGGGCAATCCTCCTCCGGGTGGTTTCTTTGCTGTGACATTCAGGGACTGATCTTGTGTGGTTCTTTCTGGGCATGATTGGACATTGTCCAGTTGTCCTTCTTGACAATTGACGTTGCCCGTTGTCCTTCTTGAACTGGGCTCCCCAGTTCCAGAAGGACAGGGAACTGCTGGAGAGGGGACAGCAGAGGGCTACAGAGATGCTGAGGGGACAAGAACATCTCCCTTACAAAGAGAGGTTAAGGGACTTGGATCTTCTTAGTCTGGAGAAGAGAAGACTGAGGGGGGATCTGGTCAGCACCTCTAAATCCTTCAAGGGTGGGTGTCAGGAGGATGGGGCCAGTCTTTTTTCAGTGGTGCCCAGGGACAGGGCAAGAGGAAATGGGCACAAACTTGACCATAAGAAGTTCCACCTAAACATGAGGAGGAACTTCTTCACTTTGAGGGTGGCAGAGCCCTGGCAGAGGCTGCCCAGAGAGGTGGTGGAGTCTCCTTCTCTGGAGACATTCCAACCCCACCTGGACACGTTCCTGTGGGACCTGCTCTGGGTGGCCCTGCTCTGGCAGGGGGTTGGACTGGATGATCTCCAGAGGTCCCTTCCAACCCCACATCATTCCGTGATACTGTCAACCACCGCTGCCAGGTCCTTATAGCAGATCCCACCACGTTAATCCTCATTTTGGAGGGTTCTTCGAGTTGTTCTGGTTTTTGGCCGGTGTTTGGGGCTTCGGCCCCTCTTGCTGCTGGGAGAGAGGGCTCGTGTGAGTCTGTATTTGAGGGACAGTGGAGAGGGTCAACCCTAATTTCTGTTTTTCTGCACTTTTTGTCCCCCTGGTCCTGCACAGGGTCGGTCCCAGTTGGCACCAAAAGCCCCAGGAAGCTCCTCTGCTGCGGGTGGAGACCTGAGCGGAGCGGAAACCGAGCCACGTGCTTTTGTGGACGATGGTTTCTCCTCTTCCCAAATTCTTGTGCTTCCAAATCGAATTTTAACTCATTTAATTGCTCCTACGTTTAGCTTCCTAACGAGGGGCCTGGCTGCCATCAGCTGCTCCCACCAACAGCGGGAAGACCCCAGGAATCGCTGCTGGGTCCATCACTGCCCTTCTTGGTGGCCTCTCCTGGATCACTCGGTGTCCCTGGGTCTTCAGGAGAGCCCCCCTCGGTAGGAGAGAAGCAGGATCAGCCCCGGGATGTTCAGGTACCGCAGGGATGGGGACCGTGGGGGTCTGAGCTGGAGAGCAGGAGCTTTTGCAGGTCATCAGTTGGGAATGGAGCAGCCAGGGAGGTGGTTGAGTCACCATCCCTGTTGGGATGTGTTGAAGGGACGTTTAGATGCGGTACTGAGGGATATGGTGTAGGGGAGGACTTTGTAGAGTAGGGGAGATGGTTGGACTCGATGATCCCAAGGGTCTCTTCCAACCTGAATGATTCTATGATTCTATGATTTCCAGGTTGTGCTGCTCTGGGCAAAGTGTTTCCAGATGTTTCCATCTCCAGGTGTGTCTCACCCTCAGTTTACACACCTTGTGTGGTAGATACCTGCTGGCAGCTCCTGGAGATGGGTTCCTCAGGGAAACCTCTGGCTTTTCCCAGACCTTCCAGCTCCTGGCATTGCTCGAGTCCCCAAGAAAAGAGGGGTTGGGGGATGTCCCACTCCTTAGCGTGTCCCTACAACTGCCTCTTCCCTGCCCAGCCCAAACCATCCTGCACCCACAGGTTCTTCAGGACACAAGGTTGGAGCAGGGCCAGAGGAGGCCACCATGGAGATGCTGGGAGGGCTGGAGCCCCTCTGCTGGGAGGACAGGCTGAGAGAGTTGGGGGGGTTCAGCCTGGAGAAGAGAAGGCTCCGGGGAGACCTTGGAACCCCTTCCAGTCCCTCAAGGGGCTCCAGGAGAGATGGGGAGGGACTCTTGGTGAGGGAGGGGAGCCCTAGGAGGAGGGGGAAGGGTTTGACCCTGAAAGAGGGGAGATGGAGATGAGAGGGACATGGTGTAGGGAAGGACTTTGTAGAGTAGGGTAGATGGTTGGACTCGATGATCCCAAGGGTCTCTTCCAACCCGAATGATTCCGTGATTCTATGAGCCGTGGGGAAGAACTTGTTTGGTGGGAGGGTGGGGAGAGCCTGGCCCAGGTTGCCCCGAGAAGCTGTGGCTGCCCCATCCCTGGAGGGGTTCAAGGGCAGGTTGGAGGGGGCTTGGAGCAACCTGGGCTGGTGGGAGGTGTCTGGTTGGACCTGGATGATCTTTAAGGTCCCTTTTGACCCGAACCATTCTCTGATTCCATGATTTTGCTGCTTTATTCCCACTGGAGCTGGACTCGACCCTGGGAGCTCGTTAGCGGCGCTTCGTTAGCGGCCACACGCGCTGCTCTGCTTCCCAGCAGATGGGAGGGCACTGGGGGAGTCTAATTGGCACTAATTGGCAGTGGAGGCAGCTGGGGCTCGTTCCTTGTCTCCTGGGACACGGTGGTGGGGACGGATTGGTCATCCCATCCCACTCCCCGAGGAGGAGGAAGGGGCTGGCCCTCTCAAAGCCCTGCCTTTTTTTTGGGGGGGGGACACCCCTCCTTTGGGGACAGGCTCTTCTGGGCCTGCGGGGAGGGATTGAGGTAGAGGTGAGGATGGAAAATAGGTCGGAAGGCGGGACAGCAGCCCCGGGATGCGTTAGACGGGGCCAAAAACACGGAGGGTTTTTTTTTGGCCTCTCCCTTTCCCATCTGATCCGTGCCCTAAAAGCCCCCACCTTGTGGCTTTGGTGGCACTTCTCTGTCCCTGTGACCCCCCCCCAACCCCATCCCAGCAGGAATAACGGCGGGGATCGGCGTCGGAAGAGGGGGAGAGGTGAGTTTGCCGACGGGCTGGGAGGGAGAGGGACATCTGGGGGTCAGGTCCTTCTCCTCTCACCCCCCTCAAAGCTGGGGGTCACATGTTGGGGGTCCCTGTGTCCCCAGAGGGGGGGTTTTGGGGGGAGACCTTCCACCCTCAGCTTGGAAAAGGTGATTTCTTTTCTGAAAGCAGGGGGCAGGCAAAGCTCAGCTTCCCTCTGCCGGGGAAACGGAACGGATAAAATTAGACACAGCGATGATGCTTTTTTAAGCCACAGAATCACAGAATCTTAGTGGTTGGAAGGGACCTCTGAGATCATCGAGTCCAACCACCAAAAAAAACCAAAACAAAAAACCCCAAAAACAAAACAAAAAACCAAACAAATAAAAAAAACCCCACAACACACCACCTCGAGGATAAAACGAGGCCTTTGGCCGAAGGGATCAGGCTCATCCCTCAGGCTCTGGATTTGGGATGCGAAGGGGCTGGAATGGATTTTTCCAGGTGGGATTTCTCAGGTGGCTTCTTCCCTTCTGTGTCTCTTCAGGGCCATCGTGCCACGTTCTCGGGGTACAAGCAGGACCCCAAGACCCTGCGGTGCCAGGGATGGTCTCTGGGTGCTGCCAGCTCTGCTCAGTTCCCTTTATTTGGGTTTTTTTTTGCAAAAAATGGTGGGTTTTGGTTGTTTTGCAAGGGTTTTTTGGAGCTTTCCAGTAGCCCCATCCCTCCCCTGGAGCTGCCTTCACAGCTCCCCCTTGCTTTGGAGCTTTCCAGTAGCCCCATCCCTCCCTTGGAGCTGCCCTCGCAGCTCCCCCTTGAAAAGGGGGAGGAAGGAAAAGGGGGAGCCGGTGACACCCGTGCGCAGCTCTCGAGGGGGACCCCAAACCTTCCTCCCCACCCCCCTCCTCATCCTCACTCACCCTCAGGCTGGCTCTCATTTTTCGCTGCCTTTATTAAGACTGCGATTTTTTTTTTTTTTTTTTTCTCCTTTTTTGTTCTTCTCTCTCTCCAAAAACGGCTGCGGTTGACGGGAGGAGCGGGTTTTGCAGCAGCAGCAGCAGCAGCGGAGGCGAGGAAGGCCCGGGGGAGGATGAGGATGGTGTTTTGGGACATCCCGAGTCCCTGCCAGGTGCAGGGACAAAGCGATGAGGGGCTTTAACGGCAAGAGGGGGTCACTGGGATTTTGGGTTGGGTTTTTTTCTTATTTATCTGTGTTTTTTGCTTAATTCTATAATTTATTTACTTATTGATGGTGTCCCCAGGATAAAAGGGCTCGGGAGCTTCATCTCTCCCCTTTTTCCCTCTGCCCAACGTGGTTTTTTTTTTTTTTTTCTCCTTTTTTGTTCTTCTCTCTCTCCAAAAACGGCTGCGGTTGACGGGAGGAGCGGGTTTTGCAGCAGCAGCAGCAGCAGCGGAGGCGAGGAAGGCCCGGGGGAGGATGAGGATGGTGTTTTGGGACATCCCGAGTCCCTGCCAGGTGCAGGGACAAAGCGATGAGGGGCTTTAAGGGCAAGAGGGGGTCACTGGGATTTTGAGTTGGTCTTTTTTGTTATTTATCAGTGTTTTTTTCTTAATTCTACAATTTGTTTACTTATCGATGGCGTCCCCAGGATAAAAGGGCTCGGGAGCTTCATCTCTCCCCTTTTTCCCTCTGCCCAACGTGGCACAAAACCATCAGCTGCCACTTGGGTCACCCAGAGGGACCGTGTCCCCCCCCCTCAATCCCAAATCCCTCCTTTGAAGACCCCCCTCAGCTGCCAGAAAAGGTCCCTGGTCCCAGGGGAACCTGCCCTCATCCCCAAGTGATTTCTTTTTTTTCCCTCTCTCCTAAAAATCAGAGTGAAACTCAAAAGAGGCTGCTTCTCCCTCCCGCAGTGACTGGGGGGAGCTGTGATATTCCCAGGCCAATTCCAGGGGTTTTAGCCCCAATTCCCAAGGGTTTAGCCCCAGTTCCCAGGGTTTTAGCCCCAATTCCGGGGGGTTTAGCCCCAATTCCAGGGAATTTAGCCCCATTTCCAGGGGGTTTAGCCCCAGTTCCCAAGGGTTTAGTCCCAGTTCTGGGGGGTTTAGCCCCAGTTCTGGGGGATTTAGCCCCAGTTCTGGGGGGTTTAGCCCCAGTTCCCGGGGGTTTAGCCCCAATTCCTAAGGTTTTAGCCCCAATTCCCGGCAGTTTAGCCCCAATTCCCAGCGGTTTAGCCCCAATTCCAGGGGGTTTAGCCCCAATTCCAGGGAATTTAGCCCCATTTCCAGGGGGTTTAGCCCCAGTTCCCAAGGGTTTAGTCCCAGATCCCGGGGGTTTAGCCCCAATTCCGGGGGATTTAGCCCCAGTTCTGGGGGGTTTAGCCCCAGTTCCCGGGGGTTTACCCCCAATTCCTAAGGTTTTAGCCCCAATTCCGGGGGGTTTAGCCCCAATTCCGGGGGGTTTAGCCCCAATTCCTGGGGGTTCAGCCCCAATTCTCAGGGGTTTATCCCCAATTCCCAAAGGTTTATCCCCAATTCCCAGGGGTTTAGCCCCAATTCTGGGGGTTCAGCCCCGATTCCCAAGGGTTTAGCCCCAGTTCCCAAGGGTTTAGCCCCAATTCCTAAGGATTTAGCCCCAGATCCCAAGGGTTTAGCCCCAATTCCTGAGGGTTTAGCCCCAATTCCGGGGAGTTTAGACCCAATTCCCAAGGGTTTAACCCCAATTCTGGGGGGTTTAGACCCAATTTCTAAGGGTTTAGCCCCAGTTCCTGGAGTTTTAGCCCCAGTTCCTGGGGGTTTAGCCCCAGTTCCTGGGGGTTTAGCCCCAATTCCGGGGGGTTTAGCCCCAATTCCGGGGGGTTTAGCCCCAATTCCCAAGGGTTTAGCCCCAATTCCCAGGGGTTTAGCCCCAGTTCCTGAGGGTTTAGCCCCAATTCCCAGGGGTTTAGCCCCAATTCCTAAGGGTTTAGCGCCGATTCTGGGGGGTTCAGCCCCATTTCCCGGGGGTTCAGCCCCATTTCCCGGGGGTTCAGCCCCATTTCCCGGGGGTTTAGCCCCAATTCCAGGAGGTTTAGACCCAATTCCGGGGGGTTTATCCCCAGTTCCCAGGGTTTTAGCCCCAATTCCTGGGGGTTTAACCCCAATTCCTGGGGGTTTAGCCCCACTTCCTGGGGGTTCAGCCCCAATTCCGAAGGATTTAGCCCCAATTCCTGGGGATTTAGCCCCAGTTCCGGGGGGTTTAGCCCTGATTTCCAGGAGTTTAGTCCCAATTCTGGGGGGTTTAGCCCCAATTCCCGGGGGTTTAGCCCCAATTCCTAAGGGTTTAGCCCCGATTCCGGGGGGTTCAGCCCCAATTCCCAGGGGTTCAGCCCCAATTCCAGGGGGTTTAGCCCCAATTCCCGATGTTTATCCCCAATTCCCAAGGGTTTATCCCCAATTTCGGGGGGTTTAGACCCAATTCTGAGGGGTTTAGCCCCTATTCCCGGGGGTTCAGCCCCAGTTCCCAAGGGTTTATCCCCAATTCCCGGGGGTTTTAGCTCCAGTTCCCAGGGGTTTAGCCCCAATTCCGGGGGGTTTAGCCCCAGTTCCCAAGGGTTTAGACCCATTTCCCAGGGGTTTAGCCCCAATTTCCGGGGGTTTAGCCCCAATTCTGGGGGGTTTAGACCCAATTCCAGGGGATTTAGCCCTGATTCCCAAGGGTTGAGCCCCAATTCCCGGGGGTTGAGCCTCAATTCCGGGGGGTTCAGCCCCAATTCCTGTTGGTTTAGCCCCAGTTCCCAAGGGTTTAGCCCCAGTTCCCAAGGGTTTAGCCCCAATTCTGGGAGGTTTAGCCCCAATTCTGGGAGGTTTAGCCCCAATTCTGGGAGGTTTAGCCCCAATTCTGGGAGGTTTAGCCCCAGTTCTGGGGGGTTTAGCCCCAATTCCCAGGGGTTTAGCCCCAATTCCCAGGGGTTTAGCCCCAGTTCCCGGGGGTTTAGACCCAATTCCCAAGGGTTTAGCCCCAGTTCCGGGGGGTTTAGCCCCAGTTCCGGGGGGTTTAGCCCCAATTCCCAAGGGTTTAGCCCCAATTCCCAAGGGTTTAGCCCCAGTTCTGGGGGGTTTAGCCCCAATTCCAGGGGGTTTAGACCCCAATTCCCAAGGGTTTAGACCCAATTCCAGGGCATTTAGCCCAAATTCCGAGGGGTTTAGCCCCTGTTCCCAAGGGTTTAGCCCCAGTTCCTGGGATTTTGGTCCCAATTCCCGGGGGTTTAGCCCCAATTCCCGGGGGTTTAGCCCCAATTCCGGGGGGTTTAGCCCCGATTCCCAGGAGTTTAGTCCCAATTCTGGGGGTTTAGCCCCAGTTCCTGGGGGGTTTAGACCCAATTCCCAAGGGTTTAGACCCAATTCCTGGGGCTTTAGCTTCAGTTCACAAGGGTTTAGCCCCAATTCCTGGGGAATCAGCCCCAATTCCAGGGATTTAGACCCAATTCCCAGGGGTTTAGCCCCAATTCTGGGGGATTTAGCCCCAATTCCCAACGGTTTAGCCCCATTTCCGGGGGTTTAGCTCCAGTTCCTAGGGGTTTAGACCCAGTTTCTGGGGGTTTAGCCCCAATTCCGGGGGGTTTAGCCCCAATTCCTGGGGGTTCAGCCCCAATTCTCAGGGGTTTAGCCCCAATTCTCAAGGGTTTAGTCCCAGTTCCCAGGGGTTTAGCCCCGATTCTGGGGGGTTTAGACCCAATTCTGGGGGGTTTAGCCCCAATTCCTAAGGGTTTAGCCCCAATTCCCAGGGATTTAAACCCAGTTCCAGGGGGTTTAGCCCCAATTCCTGGGGATTTAGCCCCAATTCCCGGGAGGTTTCGCCCCATTTCTCCACCTTGGCCGGGCCCAGGGGACCCAGTTAAAGGCTGGAAGGGGCTGGAAATCCTGCCAAGGACTTTTATCCTCCTCAGTCTTTAACCCAGCTCTTGAGCATCCCTGGGGTTGCAGCTGGTGCTGGGGCTCCCCCTTTCCCCCCCAAAAAAGCCCCTCAAAGCAGTTCTGCTCCAGGCTTCCAAAAAAACCTACCAATCTCCCCCAAAATAACTGTGGGGAGCAGCACCCCCTCTCCCCCTTTATCCCAAAAACCCAACTATTCCTGTAGAGATTTGGGGTGAGGAATTGAGTCAGGTTTGGGGGCTGGGGGACACTGTGGCCTCCCCCTCTGCTGGTGGCCCCGGCACCTCCCCGGGCCCTTTGGGGTAGGTTTTTAGGGGGGGGAGGTGTCTTTGAAGCACG
>NW_015091513.1:66259-70739 GCF_001431845.1 Calidris pugnax | reverse complement strand
GGGTTCTTCACTGTGAGGGTGGTGGAGCACTGGAACAGGTTGCCCAGGGAGGTGGTTGAGGCCCCTTCCCTGGAGATATTCAAGGAGAGGCTCGACGAGGCCCTGGGCAACCTGGTCTAGTTGGGGGTGTCCCTGCTGACTGCGGGGAGGTGGGACTAGATGACCTTTGGAGGTCCCTTCCAGCCTGGACAACTCTATGACTCTATGAATTGTTAGGGGGTGACAGGGGGTTGGACTGACAGAGGGGGGATACCATCTCCCCCGAGGGGTACCACCACCCTGGACAATTCTATGATTCTATGAATTGTTGGGGGATGACAGGGGGTTGATGCTGACAGAGGGGGATACCATTCCTCCCAAGGGGTACCACCAGCCTGGGATGGAGATGGGACCCCCATTTTTGGGGTGTCGCCACGGCTCCTTCCAGCATCCCCTCCCCACCCCCTGATGTGTGTGTCCCCCCAAAAAAAACCCCAAAGGAACACTGGGGTGAGTCAGGATGGGGTCACCCACCTCCGTACTGGTGGCCGTAGTGGCCAGAGCTGATGTAGGCCGTCTGGTGGGAGTCCAGGGGCACCGTCTGGTAGTAGTCATCATCGTAGGGGTCGTAGACGTGCACCTGGGAGCGGTGGGAGCGCGGTGTGAGGCTGGTGCCAGGACCACGGGGGCCACATGGGGCACAGTGGACACCCCCCAAGTGTGGCCACACCAGTGCTGTGCCTCAGTTTCCCCCCCCGTGTGATGGGGACAGGGGTGCTTTGGGTTCTCCTCTCACCTTAGCTATGTCCCATCACCCCAACTCTTCCCTTAACCATGTCCCTCATCACCCTGTTTCTCCTCCCACCGTAACTCTGCCCCAAGCGATGGGACAAGAGGGAACGGCATCAAGTTGTGCCTGAGAAGGTTGAGGATGGAGATTGGGAACAACTTCTTCACCAAAAGGGTTGTGAAGCCTTGGAAGGGGCTGCCCAGGGCAGTGGTGGAGTCTCCATCCCTGGAGGGATTTCAAAGCCGGGTAGATGTGGTGCTGAGGGACATGGTTCAGTGGTGGGTTTGTCAGTGTTGGGTTGATGGTTGGACTCCATGATTTGAAAGGTCCCTTCCAACCTCCACCGTTCCATGTTCTCCCCAACCTTAACTTCTGCCCCCGTCACCTTAACTCTGTCCCCATCATCTCACCCCCAGCTCCTTCATCTTCCGTTGGTGCCATCACCAACAGACACCCCTTCTCCACCTTCTACCCCTTCTCCCTCCAGGGGGGACTTTACTCCCTGCTCCCCAGGGTTCCCTGATGGGTGTAAGGTCTTGGGGGGGACCACCCAGAGCTCAGCACCAACCCTGGGGGGACACTCAGGTTGGTGTAACCTCCACCTGCTCCCACCCAACATTTTTTGGTGATGGTTGGACTCCATGATTTGAAAGGTCCCTTCCAACCTCCACCGTTCCATGTTCTCCCCAACCTTAACTTCTGCCCCCGTCACCTTAACTCTGTCCCCATCATCTCACCCCCAGCTCCTTCATCTTCCGTTGGTGCCATCACCAGCAGACACCCCTTCTCCACCTTCTACCCCTTCTCCCTCCAGGGGGGACTTTACTCCCTGCTCCCCAGGGTTCCCTGATGGGTATAAGGTCTTGGGGGGGACCACCCAGAGCTCAGCACCAACCCTGGGGGGACACTCAGGTTGGTGTAACCTCCACCTGCTCCCACCCAACATTTTTTGGGGGGGATGAAGCCTCACCGGGGTGGCTTTAGCCTCCAGCACGGCCATCTTCAAAGCGCTGCAAACAAAACAGAGGGACACGATTTTGGGGGGCGCTGGGGGGTTGAGAATTGTCCCCGTGGGGCCACCCAGTCACACGTGTCCCCCTTTCCCCCCCCAGTGACCTGGATGTGGGGTAATAGGTGGGGATGGGAAGGTGCTGGGAGGTTCTCAGTGCCACGGGGATGGGTTGGGCCTGAATGCTCCCCCTGGGAATGACCCCAGCTAAAATAAGGACAATGACATCTAAATTGGGGAAAAAAAGCAGGTAATGGGTGAATTTCCAATCAACTGGGGTCAAGCTCAATTGCTCGAGCTCAGCTTGGCCACGGCTGAACATCCTCCTCCATCTAAGGGAGATGTTCTCCCTCCATCTCCCCCAGCTGAGGGTTTCCCACTTTGTATTCGTGGTGGTTTCTTTTCTATAAGTGTTTTAATTTTTTATAAAGATAATTTTTTTCATTTTTTTAAATAGAAATACAAGGGGAACAGGGCAAAAAGTGGGTGTTGCCTCCTGCTGGGCATGGCCTTAAGCCAACAAGGACTTTGCTTTCAGGCTGTTTATTGCCAAATATCGATGAAAACCCTTCCCCGGTGATTTTCGGTCAGACCAAGAGGTGATTTCTCATCCGGGAGGGAAACCCCTCCCCCCCCAGGACATCACCTGCTTAAAAATAGCTACTTTTGGCTCCGAATTATTCAGCAGGAAGCCCAAATTTTCACCTGTACCCTGGGAGGGAACGCGGTGTTTTAGCTACTTTTGGCTCCGAATTATTCAGCAGGAAGCCCAAATTTTCACCTGTACCCTGGGAGGGAACGTGGTGTTTGAGAAAACAAGGGTCCTGTGGGGTTTTAGATGCGGTGGGAGCAGGATGGAGCTCTCTCATGGCCGAATCCCCCTCCAGGCTCGGATAATTGGGATGAAAAAGCCACCAAAGGGGGAATTTTGGTGCCTCTGTGGTGGGATTTGGTCTTACATGGCGTCGTCCTGGCTCTCGGCGCAGAGCGTGGTCTTGGAGCCGTCCCGCAGCACGAGGGTCAGCAGGCACTCCCGGCCCTTCCCCTCGGGAGGCTGCACGTCTGCCAACGGAAAGGGCAGGATCCAGCCTCCAAATCCCCCCAAAAACTCCCCCCCATCCACCCACGGACCCTCCCGGGAGAGGATCGGGCTCCAAATGACCCCTGAAAGCAGCAGCCTCCCCGGATACAAGCGTTGAAAAGCTGCTGGGACACCACGCTCATGACCCCTGAAAGCAGCAGCCTCCCCGGATGCAAGCGTTGAAAAGCTGCTGGGACACTGTGCGTTTAATTTGGGTTTAATTTGGGTTTAATTTGGGTTTAATTTGGGTTTAATTTGGGTTTAATTTGGGTTTAATTTGGGTTTAATTTGGGTTTAATTTGGGTTTAATTTGGGTTTAATTTGGGTTTAATTTGGGTTTAATTTGGGTTTAATTTGGGTTTAATTTGGGTTTAATTTGGGTTTAATTCAGGTTTAATTCGGGTTTAATTCGGGTTTAATTCGGGTTTAATTCGGGTTTAATTCGGGTTTAATTCGGGTTTAATTCGGGTTTGATTTGGGTTTGATTTGGGTTTGATTTGGGTTTGATTTGGGTTTGATTTGGGTTTGATTTGGGTTTATCTCGTCGGCTCCGCTTACAAATTACCATCAGACTCTCCAAGGTTAAAAGCCAACCAAGAGCTGACGAGGAGAAACTTCCACCCCCGCGGCAGCAAGAAAGTTGGAAAGGGAGCAAATTGCCAAAAAAAATCCAAAAGGTCGAGCTGGGTTTGCTTGGAATTCACCAGATTCCAGCGAGGACCCCAATTCTGTAGAAATACCAGATTCTGGGCTTGGATCCGGAGCCGGATCACGAGCAAAAACGAAAATCTGAAATTCCCTGAGGATTTTGCATCTTTCCCTGTTCTCAAAACTCCTGGGGACCCTCCGGGGGGGATAAAGCTCTGGAGTTCATGCCCCCACCCTGGCATCTCGCCGCTGCCACCCGAAAAAGGCTCTTTGTGCTGTGGCCGTGGGCTGAGGCTGCTGCTTTTGTTCCCCCTTGTTTGTGCGAGACGAGGAGGGATGAGTCAGGGCCGTGGGATTGTGTTTTGGAAGGAGCACGAAGCAGGAGGGGGGGGGTTTCCCCAAAGCCTTCCCCAGGGAAGAGGCGCCGTGTATCTCCTGGGGGGACATCCCGGCGCTGGGTGGGAGCCCGGGGTATGGAGGTTCATGAGGTTCAACAAGAGCAAATGGAAGGTTCTGCACCTGGGCTGGGACAATCCTCCCCATCAGTACAGACTGGGGGGTGAGGGATTGGAAAACAGCCCTGAGGAAAGGGACTTGGGGGTGCTGGTGGAGGAGAAGCTGGACATGAGCAGGCAGTGGGCACTTGCAGCCCAGAAGGCCAATCCCATCCTGGGCTGCATCAAAAGATGCGTTGCCAGCAGGTCCAGAGAGGGGATTCTGCCACTTGACTCTGCTCTGGTGAGACCTCACCTGGAGTATTGTGTGCAGGTCTGGAGCCCTCAATAGAAGAAGGACATGGACCTGATGGAGAGGGTCCAGAGGAGGGCCACAAGGATGATCAGGGGGATGAAGCACCTCTGCTACGAGGACAGGCTGAGGGAGCTGGGGTTGGTCAGCCTGGAGAAGAGGAGGCTCCAGGGAGACCTTGGAGCCCCTTCCAGTACCTGAAGGGAGCCTACAGGAAGGCTGGGGA
>NW_015091513.1:64866-65462 GCF_001431845.1 Calidris pugnax | reverse complement strand
GTTGATTCTGACAGAGGGGGATACCATTCCTCCCAAGGGGTACCACCAGCCTGGGATGGAGATGGGACCCCCATTTTTGGGGTGTCGCCACGGCTCCTTCCAGCATCCCCTCCAGACCCCATGATGCATGTCCCCCCCCCCTAAAAAAACCCAAAGGAACACTGGGGGGAGTCAGGATGGGGCCACCCACCTCCGTACTGGTGGCCGTAGTGGCCAGAGCTGATGTAGGCCGTCTGGTGGGAGTCCAGGGGCACCGTCTGGTAGTAGTCATCATCGTAGGGGTCGTAGACGTGCACCTGGGAGCGGTGGGAGCGCGGTGTGAGGCTGGTGCCAGGACCACGGGGGCCACATGGGGCACAGTGGACACCCCCCAAGTGTGGCCACACCAGTGCTGTGCCTCAGTTTCCCCCCCCGTGTGATGGGGACAGGGGTGCTTTGGGTTCTCCTCTCACCTTAGCTATGTCCCATCACCCCAACTCTTGCCTTAACCATGTCCCTCATGACCCTGTGTCTCCTCCCACCGTAACTCTGCCCCAAGTGATGGGACAAGAGGGAATGGCCTCAAGTTGTGCCTGAGAAGGTTGAGGAGGGAGATT
>NW_015091513.1:63998-64798 GCF_001431845.1 Calidris pugnax | reverse complement strand
GCTTTCACTCACCTCTGCACTCGCGGCCGGTCCGGACGTCCCGGCAGCTGTATTTGATGTGGATGCGGCCGTCCATGTCGCGCTGCGTCTCGTCGTGATAATAAACCAAACTGCCATCCAAGTAGAGGACAAACCAGTTTCTCTTCCAACGGCGCAGGATGGAGCCTGGTGGGATGGAGGAGGAGGAGGAGGAGGTGGTGAAGGAGGGCAGTGATCCCCATGGTGGTACAGCCGGTGCGCCCTCCAGACCCGGTGCCGTCCACTCGAATTCTCAGCCCCCCAAATTTCCTCCTTCCTGGCAGGAGCATCCAGGAGCAGCATGGCCAGGTGGCTTTTAAATTCCACCCCAATAAAATAAAAGCTGCCAAAAAAGCCATCAGGGCACCTCGGTGCCACCCCGCTGTGCTCCGGACGTGGTGGCAGAAGGTCCCTTCTCTCCTCTTACGTAAATCCCCGAGCGGCTGAGCCGCAGCCATTTCCTCGCTGCCGTGGATTAACCACCCGGATCCGAGCCCATCTCCCCCCCTCCCAACATCCCATAGCCAAAAAAAACCCACCCCCCCTCTCTGGAATGGGGTTTTTTTTTGGGGGGGGGAGTGTCCCAACCTGGAAAGGTGAAGGTGGCACTTACTCTGTCGCCAAAGCCAACCGCTCTTCACCAGCGCCATGCCTGCGGGGGGGGTTTTCCGGACCTGCTGGAAAGAGGGGGGGGGGGGAGAAAAAAAAAAAAAAAAAAAAAAAAGGAAGAAAGAAAAAAAAAAAATCCCAAACCCAAAACGCCCGCCTCCCCCGCGATCTGC
>NW_015091513.1:54460-60012 GCF_001431845.1 Calidris pugnax | reverse complement strand
GATGGGATGGGATGGGGATGGGATGGGGATGGGGATGGGATGAAACATTCCAACCGTGGCGGCCAGAGTGGAAAATACCCCCTTTTTTAGCCATTTCTACCCCCCAAAAAAAATAAGGAGATGCCACCGGTGCGATGCCCCGTGGTTGATCCAGCCAGGACCCACCGAGGAGATCTGGCAGCCCAACTTTCTCCCCAAAGAGCCCCCCCCACCCTTTTCCTCTGGGAATGGGTGGGTCCAGTGGGATGAAAGTACTGGGATGTGGGTACCAGAAGGATGGAGGTACCAGGTGTGGAGGTACTGGAATACCCCCTCGGGGGGGGTACCAGCTGGGGAGGGGGGGGTCCAGTGGGATCTACGGGGGCTGTAAATAACCCACACGCTGGTGGCAGCAGCTCGGGTGCCCTCGGGAGGGCTCAGCCCAAATTGGGAGCCCCAAAGCAGCCAGGGGATGTCCTGGGGGTCTCCTACCCCACAAAGATGGGTCCGGAGCTGGGAATGGGGAGATGGGATGCCTGGGGGTGGAGAACCCTCCTCAGTGCTGGGAATGGGTCTGAGGAGGTGTTTAAGGCCATGAGGGAGAACGCAGCGGGGGCACACCACTGCTGGGAGAGGAAATGAGGAGCAACACATGTTTGAAGCACCCCAGGGTTCCTCTGAATGGAGTTTCTGAGTTGGGGTGACTGGAAGTCGAGCTCTGACCTGGCTCCTGCTGGAGATAAAGGCAAAACTACCACGGGCTCGAGTCATACATGCTCATGGAATCACAGAATCACATGGGGTTGGAAGGGACCTCTGGAGATCATCTCCTTCAACCCCCTGCCAGAGCAGGGCCACCCAGAGCAGGTCCCACAGGAACGTGTCCAGGTGGGGGTTGAATGTCTCCAGAGAAGGAGACTCCACCACCTCTCTGGGCAGCCTCTGCCAGGGCTCTGCCACCCTCCAAATGAAGAAGTTCCTCCTCATGTTTAGGTGGAACTTCTTATGTTGAAGTTTGTGCCCATTTCCTCTTGTCCTGTCCCTGGGCACCACTGGAAAAAGCCTGGCCCCATCCTCCTGACACCCACCCTTGAAGGATTTAGAGGTGTTGATCAGATCCCCCCTCAGCCTTCTCTTCTCCAGACTAAAAAGACCCAAGTCCCTCAGCCTTTCCTCAGCAGAGAGATGCTCCAGGCCCCTCAGCATCTTTGCTGTCCCCTCTCCAGCAGTTCCCTGTCCTTCTGGAACTGGGGAGCCCACAACTGGTCCCAGTGCTCCAGCTGGGGCCTCCCCAGGGCAGAGCAGAGGGGCAGGATGACCTCCCTCCACCTGCTGCTCCCACTCTTCCTGATGCCCCCCAGGATGCCCTTGGCCTTCTTGGCCACCAGGGCCCATTGCTGGCTCCTGGGCATCCTGTTGTCCACCAGGACCCCCAGGTTGCTCAAAGGCTGAAGAGTTGGAAAAGCTTCTGGAGTTGTCGCTGCGCGTTATCGCCCTGTTTGAGACACCCAAAGCTTTGCAAAGCTGTTGGGAATAATAAAAAGCTAAAACCTTGTATGTTTTGTTAAGCATTTGGCAGCCCTTAATAATAAAAAGAACCAACCCCATCCCAACTCTCATCTATTCCAGCGGGTTTTCCGACGTAAAGCCCTTTCCCCTCCCTCCAGCCTGGGCTTTGCTGGGGTCAACAGCAGGAGGAATTAAATTAATCCAGCAGCCCCGAGGTTGATTACAAAGGAGTTAAATTGCAATCGCCCCGTCAGTTGGGGTGTGCTCGTGCATCCCCAGTGTTGTGTCCAGTTCTGGGCTCCCCAGTTCCAGAAGGACAGGGAACTGCTGGAGAGGGGACAGCAGAGGCTACAGAGATGATGAGGGGCCTGGAGCATCTCTCTGCTGAGGAAAGGCTGAGGGACTTGGGGCTTTCTAGTCTGGAGAAGAGAAGGCTGAGGGGGGATCTGATCAACACTTATAAATCCTTAAAATCCTGTCAGGAGGATGGAGCCAGTCTTTTTTCAGTGGTGCCCAGGGACAGGACAAGAGGAAACGGGCACAAACTTGAACAGAAGAAGTTCCGTCTCAACATGAGGAGGAACTTCTTCACTTTGAGGGTGGCAGAGCCCTGGCAGAGGCTGCCCAGAGAGGTGGTGGAGTCTCCTTCTCTGGAGACATTCAACCCCCACCTGGACACGTTCCTGTGGGACCTGCTCTGGGTGGCCCTGCTCTGGCAGGGGGTTGAAGGAGATGATCTCCAGAGGTCCCTTCCAACCCCAGATCATCCTGTGATTCTCTGATCCCTCCACACTGGTTATCCACCCCCAGAACAGCCCCAGTTGTGCTAAATATCTCAGAGCCACACATTTGGAAATGGGGGGCCAGGCCCAAGACTTTGCTCTGGGATGAATAAATCAAAAAAGTTCCCTTAGGAAGGCATTTGGGATGGAATTTGGAATTCTCTCTCCTCTATCCACCGGTACGGGGCGGAGAGACGGAATCCACAAGTGGGTACAAATTGCTCTCAAAGCTTTTCCGCCGTGTTATGGTGCCACAGGACTGGAATGATTTGTCTCCTTGACAGCGAAAGGACGCGCCGGGGAGGGAAATAAATAGATGCTGGATTTAAAATGGCAGCAGATTTTCAGCACGGGGTTGAAAAATCTCTAGCTCTGCCCTGATGGGTTCTGCTCGGCTGCAGCCCCCGGCGGGCAAGACGGCGAGTTTATTCCAAGAAGGAGAGGAGGGAAACTACAACAAGAACAACAAAAAGAGAGGAGAAATACAACCCCCAGGGAGCAAACAGCAACGCAGCCCGGGTGTTTGTGCTGGATGGGCTGAAATGGTGGGTGTTGGGGATTGCAAACTGAAGGTGGGACCATGAAACCATCCCCGAATCGCTCCGGAGGAAAATGATGCTGGTGCAGGGTTTGGGGAGCTCAGTTTATTTATTTTTTGCAAACTGGGTTCTTTTTCGGTGTTTTTGATGGGATAAATTTGGGGCACTCCTGGTAGAAAAGGTGACCTGAGGAGCCAGGAGGTTATTTCCAGCTGGAAAAGGTAGAAGGGGAAGAGGATGCGACGCAGGAACAGACTCATCCCCTCGCTCAGAGGAGCCAAATCACGGATTTTTCCCCTCGTTTTCTGTAGCAATTGGGTGCTGCTCACTAAAAGAATCGAACTTTGAAACTTCCAGTTTGGTTTTCTTCCAGCAGAGCTCTGTCCCTGTCTCGCCTCGGGGGGGTGGGTTGTCACAGGGAGAAGCTGTCACAGAGCGGTGGCTCGGTGCCTGGCGGAGATATTCCCCATCCAAGCCTTGGCTTTTTAAGTATGAAAAAAAGGATTCTTTTTTCTTTTTTTTTTTTAAACTCTTCCCACATAGAATCATAGAATGGTTAGAGTTGGAAGGGACCTTGAAGATCATTGAATTTCAACCCCCCTGCCCTGGGCAGGGACACCTCCCACTGCACCAGGTTGCTCAAAGCCCCCTCCAACCCTTGAATCCCACATGATGTAGGAAACCAGCACCTCCCTGGTGGGTCTCCCCCATCTCCTCATGCTCAAACCTGGGGTGAGGACACCCCAAAGTTTGCTCTTTCTCTTCCTAACACACATCTGCCCTTGGGATGGGCATTACCTGGCTTGCAGGGGGGGATAAAACCCCACGATGGGCTCTTAAAAAGTCCTCCAATCCTTCTGGAGGCTCCTTTTACCGTATGACACTGGGCATCACCGGGGCTGAGCGTGTCCCATCGATGCCACCAGCATCTTCCACCCTGTGGGAGAAACGTGCATGGAAAAATGTTTTCTTTCATGTGGTTTTCACAAGAACCTCCCCCCAAAAAACCAGCTTGTCCAAGGAGTGAGAAACCAAAGCAAGCAGCGCAGGGAAAATAACCCCAGGACACCCCCGTCCTGATTGATTGCCCAGGGGATGTGTTTGACCAGGAATCTTCACAAAAAGCATCATGAGTTGGCAACGTGCGCTGGCAGCCCAGAAACCCCCCCCATCCTGGGCTGCATCCCCAGCAGCGTGGCCAGCAGGGCCGGGGTGGGGGATTCTGCCCCCTGCTCCGCTCTGGGGAGACACCTCCCACCCAGTGCTGCCTCCAGCTCTGGGGCCACCAACAGCAGAAGGACATGGAGCTGTTGGAGCGGGGCCAGAGGAGGCCACCATGGAGATGCTAGGAGGGCTGGAGCCCCTCTGCTGGGAGGGGGGGTTGAGAGAGTTGGGGGGGGTTCAGCCTGGAGAAGAGAAGGCTCGAGGAGACCTTGGAGCCCCTTCCAGTCCCTCAAGGTGCTCCAGGAGAGATGGGGAGGGACTCTTGGTGAGGGAGGGGAGCCCTAGGAGGAGGGGGAAGGGTTTGACCCTGAAAGAGGGGAGATGGAGCTGAGATGTGGGGAAGAACTTGTTTGGTGTGAGGGTGGTGAGAGCCTGGCCCAGGTTGCCCCAAGAAGCTGTGGCTGCCCCATCCCTGGAGGGGTTCAAGGGCAGGTTGGAGGGGGCTTGGAGCAACCTGGTCTGGTGGGAGGTGTCCCTGCCCAGGGCAGGGGGTGGGACTGGATTATCTTTAAGGTCCTTTCCAACCCAAACCATTCCATAATTCTATGAAACAGCAAAGTGTGGTGTGAGGGACTGACAAGGCAACCCCTGTTGGCGTCAGTCCCGGGGTGAGGACTCACAGGAATTCAATTCTCCATCTCCCAGACACCCACACTTTCCCCAAATGCTCCTTTCCTGCCCTAAACCCGGGGCTCTGAGCTGTGGTGACCCTTTTTGCACCCACCTCACTGCCCCGTGCGCCGGTGAGAGCTGCTAGTCCCTCCTAAAAGGTTTCATGCCCGTTTTTCACCCCGGGTTCCTGAAACCTGAAGAATCAAAGTGCTCGTTTGGGGTCCCAGAGAAAGGCCCGTTCCCCCTCCTGGGGCGGGGGGGGGGCAGCAGCCTCCTTCCCCAGATATCGAGGGGGCCTGGGACGCGGGGTAAAGGGTTTTTGGTGGGGAAGGGGCCGGTTCGGGCTGTGAGGAGAAGGGATGGGGCAAGGCCAGGCCGCGCAGGAGGCTGAGGAGAAGGCGGAGGGGGGAGAAACAAGGCCCGGCCCCGCCATTCTCCCCTCCTCTCCGCAGGCTGCTGTAGGCCCGTGGCCCCGCGGCCGCCGGGAGGCTCCCGGAGCTGGAGCCGAGCCCCGGGGGTCCGGCGGAGCCCCCGGTTGTAGGGCCATGGGGGGTATCCCCGCCGCGGCCCACGTCCTCCCCTCAGCCAGCGCGGACTACAATTCCCATTACACCCCGCGGAACTACATCTCCCGTCGTGCCTTGCGCGCGCCCCCGCCTACCCGCACTACAGCTCCCAGCAGGCAGCGCGCCGGCACTACACCTCCCATCCTGCCCCGCGCCGGCGCCCGGGGCCCCCCGTATCCCTCTCCGCCCTCCTTCGAGACTACATTACCCAGCGTGCTTCGCGCGGCCCGCCCGGCATCTGACCGCGGCGGCGGTGCGCGGTGCCTACCGGGAGCGGTAGTCCCGGCGGCGGCTGTAACGGTCCCGCTGGTGGTACTCCCTCCTTCCACCCCTCCGCCCGC
>NW_015091513.1:38779-53094 GCF_001431845.1 Calidris pugnax | reverse complement strand
GATGGCTGACTTTTTCTTCTGCGTGCCCATCGCTCCAGAGATGTCAGCGTGGGGAAGTTTTTGGGGTGAAAACCCCAGAAATGGGGGCAGATGTCTCCATTCCCCCCTCCCCCC
The DNA here is from genome assembly GCF_001431845.1 of Calidris pugnax. Classification (NCBI taxonomy): domain Eukaryota; kingdom Metazoa; phylum Chordata; class Aves; order Charadriiformes; family Scolopacidae; genus Calidris; species Calidris pugnax. Next base: position 52,980 of record NW_015091513.1, on the reverse strand, counting down.
CCCCATCCCCCTTCACGGTGTCCCCGCTGCCAATATCCAGAGGGGCACGTGGGGACGACGATGACGATGGTCGGAGTGATATAGGGAATATTAACGAGCCCGCCAGCAACTTTATGGGATGGGAAGGACCGAGTCGCCACCGTCCCCCCCCACCTTGTCCCACTCCCCTTTCTGTGGGGGGGGCTTTTTAAAAATGGCCTGATTTCCATGAAACAAGGGGGGGGGGGGATGTCAACGTGCAACATCCGTAGCCTGAAAGCGGGGAGCGCGAGGTTGTGAGATGTAAAGCAGTGTTGTATTTTCTATTTAAAATAGTATATTCTATTCATTTTTACGAAAGGGATGGTTTTTATTTTTTTAAAAAATGTCTTTTTTTTTTATTTTTTGGTAATGGCTTGAATACTTCGTTATGGGCTTTGTGGTTTTCAGGGCAATGAAGTCCATCGCTGCGTTTGCGGGTTAATAACGCTACAAAAGGTGCTTGGCTTTGGTCCTTCATAGAAAACCAGAGGAGCTGTGAAATATGGAAATGAAATACATATTAATTCTCAAAAAAAAAAGAAAAAAGGTTTTGTACCATGTTGGATTCGGGGCATTTTTTATTTCCCCCCCCTGCACATCATGATGATAAGCTTTCAGGTTGTGGCTTGCATTTCCATAGGCTGAATTTCATTCAAAAGGCATTCATTTAGTGCTGAATCCTGTCAAATGTAGAAAAATGAGCAGGTTGAGGGTGTTTTTTTTGTCTTCCCCCCCCCCTCTCCTGGACAAAGGCATGTTGTACTAACCAGAAAGAAACCCCAAGTGATTCTATTTCTGTTTTAATCAAAATATGATTTAAGATGCGGTGGTGTGTTTATTCTTGCTGTTAAATAGCGATGGAGGAAGCCAGAGCTTTTCTTTTCTCCTTTTTTTTTTTTTAAAGGAATGTGAATGATGGAAACATCTTTAGGGAAACATTTTGCTGGACTTGATTGCATCAACCACGTTATTTCATGAAATGTTAACTGTGAAGTGGTCGTTGATTAAAACTCCAATTGAGGAGCGATGTTGAGCAATGTAAAGAAAAAGGAAATTAGTACTAGGGGGCCAAATGCTTTTTTTTTTTTCTTTTTTTAAGTGCTTTTTGATTTTGAATTTTAACTGTTTCATGGATTCTCTTGACCCTTATGGCTGAGTATGTAAAAAAAAATCCCACAACCAATAACTATGGTCTGAATATTTCATCTTGCTGGATGTATGTAGTCGTTCAAAGGATGGATAGCAGCAGCAATGTCTTTTTTGGGTGAAATACATATTGAATCTGATTAATTTTTGGCTTTTTTTTGTTCTGGAAGTTACAAATACCAACTTACCTCCTTATGCATTTAAACTTTTTTTTTTTTTTTTTTTTTTTTTCATACGGAAAATGTTTGTTTTACTGAAAATTGAATTTCCTGCTCATGGAATGGGTTGAGGAAGGCTGTATAGTGTGCTGATGAAGGGAGATGTTAAGAATATAAAACTGGAAAAAGCTTAAGCCTTCTTCATATTCCTCTGCTCTGACTTCAGATGTGGACAGTTCTAGATTGCAGTAAGGTCCATGCTGTCATTCTCATTTCAGTTTTTTCCCCCCTTTTTATTTTATTTTTTTTTTTTTTTTTTTTTTACCAAAGTAAATGATTCCATCCAAAGGGATTTCTGAAATGATGTGCTTGCAGTGACCTTTCATTTTAATGCACGTGCGCTGAGTATTTCAGATGTATGGTGGGGTTTGTTTTTTTTTTTGGGGTGTACTCTTTGGTTGATTAAAATTGGCTGGTAGTAAAAAGGCACACTTCTTCTGGAGTGGTGGATTCTAACCCTTCTCCTTTGGAACAAAGGGATTGGAAGCAAAACAGCTGCATGCTGTGAAGGTGTTTTGAATTTGTTCAGTAACAGGAAATCTTGGAGTGAGAAACCTGAACGCCGCACCCGTATTGCGTCAAAATTAATGAGAATTAACTCAAATATGGTCATTTAGGGAGGACGTATTGTAGAGGTCCTTTCTGATTTTAGGTGCTGCTCATCTGTCAGGTTCAATGACAAGTCTGCATTGCAGCAGGGCAACTATTTAAGGATTTTTTTTTTAAAACCCACCTCTTTGCAGTTAAGTTTTCGTGCTCCCCTGTATCCGTTATTCACCGCCCGGATAACGGGGAAACCCGGGAGAGAAAGGGGATGCTGCTCTTGGTGCTCCTGAAGCATTCTCCAAAAATGCTGGGGAGAAACATTTCTGCGAAAGGGCTTCAGTAGCCCAGCTGAAAGCGTAATTAAAACGATAATTAAATTGAGTCTAAATTTAATTAGCTGATCTGTCTAGAAGAGCTCCTGAACCTGGGTTTGGACGCGTAGGTGCAAATGCAGCCGCTTAAGGAAGGGAAGTGTGAGCTTCATCCACGTTAGGTTCTGCTTTTTGGTAAGTTTTCAAAGGTGACCGCTGTGAGATGGACATCAATCTCCTTTTCTGGGAAGCAGGACATTGGCAGCTGGGATGGAGCTCCTGGGTCACCAATTCTTACCCTCCTCAAAAGCCAGCAACCACGGCACAAACATAAATTCAGTCTTATTTTAAACCCGGGTGTTTTTTCTGCTGCGGGTCACCAATTCTTACCCTCCTCAAAAGCCAGCAACCACGGCACAAGCATAAATTCAGTCTTATTTTAAACCTGGGTGTTTTTCTGCTGTTGCTTGTGGCAGAGAAGCATTTCGGACCTTTATCCTCTGGTACTTAAAAAACCTCCACGTTTCCAGCCGGGCACACTCTGCCCATTTCCCACCTCTCAAGCGGTCGGTAGCAGTCGATGAGGCTGTCAAAAAAAGGAAATACAACTTTTATATTCTTCCTTTCTGAGCTCGCTCTTTTCCTTCAGCCTGGATTATGATCTTCATTTGTCTTCAAGTCATGCCTTTTGGGCTTGATTGTATCTGCAGAGGCCCCCGATTTCCCTTTCCGCAGCACAAGTGCTCCGTGTACTTTTCTGTTTCCTCTGCAATTCATAAAGTCTTGCCTTAAACCACCCTGTTCTTTAACTCCACATTTGGGTCCCAAATTAGCTCCCCCGGCGCTCGCTGACGTGCGGCCGCGCTCGGGTGGTTGAGGATGGTCGAGCCCCATCTCCCCACGCCATGGAGGTGTCACCAGGCGAGAGACTTGTGATGTCCTGCCACTCTCTTCCTCCTCCTCCTCCCAGCCCCGGTACGACAGAGAAGTATTTGAAGCATCCCCTAGAGAACCACCTTATTAGCTCTGGGGAGGAGTGACTCCTGGCGTGGCTTTCAAAGTGCAAACGAGGTCTCTGATTTATTTAGGGGTGAGATCGTGCGTCTGAGAAGAAGGTGGCTGCCAAGGAGAGGTTGGTGACTATTGGTGTCCGTCTCGTTTCTTAATGTACCGTGATCTTTCTAATCAATTAGACTCAATTTTGCGGCTTAAAATCTGTAAGTCGTCATGTTCAGTCTGTAGAAATATTAGATCCAAAATGATTGAATGAGAAAAGTGTTCTCCTTGTGTTCTCCAATATTTTTCCAAACTACGTTGGTGATGAATCGATGAGTCCCATCAGGTGTTCCTGGATTCCTGAATGCCCATCGTACAGCTCTTCAATAAATAGATGAAGATTTCTGTTTGAGCGACAATAAATAAAACCCACCTGTCCATTTTTTGCCTGTTGACGGCCTTTTAACTCTTTGAATTAAAAAATACAGTCTCTTAATCTGTCGCTCTTTAGAACTGGGAATAAATTTTCAAGAATTATTTCTCCACTACCTGCCGGTCAAACGGATGCCCTTCTCCAGAGGTGTCTAAACTGTGTTACCTTGTTCCTTCTGTTCAACTGAATTTCTGTCCCTATTTTTGTGTTAAAAACACTGATATCTCTAAACTTGAGAGGAAAATGTCGGTGGCGGTGCTGTGTTTGTTTATGTAAATTCATGCAAACCTGATTTCTTGAGGTGGTAAGGGTGATGTGACCCACCTGCCCACCAGTAATCCTCATTTCAAAGGGTCGTAGACATAGAAGACAATCCAACTTCATTTTTTTTTAAAGTTTTGAGAACGTTGACTGCTGGGCAGGGGAGAGAGAATAAAATCAGTGCTTCTACCCAGGGAACAAGGCTCATAACAGTCCCCCTGATTTTTCTAGGGAAAAATCATCTCTCTGGCTGGTGGGGTCGCGTGCGGCTGGAGCACGTGTGGTCCTTTGCCCAACCAAGAGCTGGAGGCTGTGGGACGGAATTTGGGAGAAGTTTTGAGCAGGTTGGGAAGGGCTTGGAAGTATTTGGTGGTTGGTAGTTGATGGACTTCACGTAAAAATCAATCGGAAGTAAATACTTGTTTAATCTTGATGGTTTTGGAACAACATGGACAGGATCTATATTTTTTTTGTTGTGCTCTGACATATTGATGCTTTGTTGGGTGGATAATCTCAAGGTGGGATTTGATGTTTATTTCCTTGTTGGTTTCAATCAGTAGGAACAGAAAGAGTTGTGAATTCTCAGGTTTTTCTTTGGTTGAGAGGTAGGTGTGCTTTGCCAGGGGTGTCTGAAGCCAGATCCCCAAGACCCATAATTACAATCCCAGTCAGGGAAAATCCAGCTTTTAAGGTATATCCAGCATTTGCAGATCAGCTGAAATTTGTGGAAGCTCTTGAGTGTGAAGCAACTTTTGAGAACCAAGCCTTTTTTTTTGGTCTTGGGCTCCCAACAGGAACATGAATACACAAATCTGAATCATTTCCAGATAGATTTTTAATATATAACTGCACTTAAATATGAGCATTTCATTATTTATCTGCTTTTCTAAAATCTCTTTCTCACTGCTTTTCAGTCTGAAAGTAGATGGCATGGTTCATCATCCATGGAGATGTTCAGGTTGGATGGGGCTTGGAGCAACCTGGTCTGGTGGGAGGTGTCCCTGCCCAGGGCAGAGGGTTGGAACTTGATGATCTTTAAGGTCTCTTCCAACCCAACCCATTCTATGATTTTATGATCATGCTTATATTAAATTAAACCTTATATTTCTTCCCTCTTTCCTGTTGAAACCCTATAGGGAAGTGATGATGATGATAATATTCAAGGCATAATACTTTATTTTTCAAAGAACCGTGTAGGGAATGAGGTTCTGGTGAGGATGATGGAGACACATGGGTTTCCTCTGCCCAGGGCAGGGGGGTTGGAACTTGGGGTTGGAACTTCCAACCCAACCCATTCTATGATTTTATGATCATGCTTATATTAAATTAAACCTTATATTTCTTCCCTCTTTCCTGTTGAAACCCTATAGGGAAGTGATGATGATGATAATATTCAAGGCATAATACTTTATTTTTCAAAGAACCGTGTAGGGAATGAGGTTCTGGTGAGGATGATGGAGACACATGGGTTTCCTCACAGTGTGAGTGGGACTTGAATAAGTTCACAGAGTCACAGAATCTTCACAGTTGGAAGGGACCTTTGAGATCATCGAGTCCAACCACAAAAATCCCCAAACCAAACCAACCAACCAAAAAAACCAACCATAAACAGACACAACCCAACAATCTCAGGCACTAGAGTTCCTTAGAGTTTTGTTTCCTATGGATATGCTGAAAACCCTGAGCACTGCAAAGGAATTTCAAGGGACTGTGTGCTTTCTGGGAGGAAAAAAAGTGACCTCGTTGATGCTCTCCAGCAAATTATTTAGGAGGTGATCACCATAGCATTTGTAAAAGCTAAAAAAATCATTCCTGTCCTCCTTTGGAGATGCTGGTTTGTATTTGGCTTAACTTTTCCCGGTCTTTCCTTTTTTCCCTTGAGTTAAACCATTACCTGGAAAACTGGAAGGTGGGAAAATGAAAAGTCAGAGCCGAAAAATGGGGTTTATGGTAGCTTTTCTATGATAACTTTCTAAATAGGAAGATTAACGCTGAAGTGTATTTGCGGTTGGAACGTTTTTGCCTTCTCTTCTCTTAGCAAGGGTTAGAGATTTGGGAGGATTATTGGAGACAAGCTTAGAGTGTTTTACGAGAGGAAAAAGTACTAAACTGGCAAGAAAAGAATAGATGCCATCGTGCCTGCTAGGCATGTCTAATTCTTTGATAAAATGGATAAAGATTGCAGACTGCAGCAAAAGTTAAAATAGACCATAACATCTCGGGTTCTGCAGGGTTTATTTTCTTCCTTCTAATTTGAACTTAATCAAAAAGATCTGGCTCTTTTATGGCATCAGCCTCTTTAGTTTATCTGCCAGGAATTAAAGCACGGTATTTGGGCTTTTGCTTTCTTTGGCATTCGATACCCAGCTCTCTAAATTTGATAACGTGTGGATTTTATCGTTTTGACATTAGAAATACATCCTGGAGACTGGAGAGGAGTTTTGAGCACGGGCTGCTTTGTCCCCATTTTCCTTTCTTTATCCTTGAATTTATAGGAGGTGACAACTTGGTTTTTTAAGGGACGAGGAGGTTTTGGGGGTTATTCATAACAAAATTCTAAGACTTTCTCAGTCCCAACAGAGAAGTCCTCTTCTGTGGGTCATCGTGTTCAGGCAAGGTTTTGGCCTTAATGGCATTCTGTGCGTGTATGTATATATATATTTTTTTTTTTATTATTTTTTTTTTTTTTAATGTATGAGACACCTTGTTTTGTATCATGGATAATACAGAGTTGGAGGTGATCCCTGGAAAACAGCTCACTTCAATATCCCAGCGTCCCAAGATGGGCACTACTTGGCGTAACCTGTTCCTAGAGATACTTGGCCCCAACTGAAGGAAGTCTCCAAGCACGTTTGATCTTCTCCTGCCATCTAGGTGGACAAAATAAGATCGCTCATTACAATTTCTGATCATTTTTCAACCAAGATGATCACAGTATCTGTATGGACAGGCGGGCTCCAAGGACTTGTAATAGCACTTAGAGACATGGTTTAGTGATGGTTTTTTATCTGAGTTATGTTGATGGTTGGACTAGATGGTCCTAAAGGTCCCTTCCAACCTAGGCAATTCTATGATTCTACAGCTTGTCCCCATTGAAAAGTATTTTGAATTAAGCTTGTGAGCATTTCAAGTGCAATTACTTTGGAATAGATCCCCGTATGAACATTTATTCTGTAGTAGTTTATTCTGCAAATAATTTTCTTCAGTTTCCTGTGTGTATCGTAACTTAATGAGACATTTAATGGCTTTTGCAAAAACTGTGGCATTCCACATATTTTTCAGGTCCAACGTTGTGTGGTAGAGGCAGTTAGAATAAATTTTCTGATTTTCCTTGTGGTTGGTTGGAGGAGGAAACATGACTTATAGACTTGTATCTTGCTCTTGTCCTAGAGTGGCCACTGCTGTATTCAGACAGAGGGTGGCCACTTGACCATGAGAATGGTGTCACCTCAACGTTCTCCCATCTTTCATCTCAGCTGCTGAATCTTCTGAATATGGACTGATCTCATTTGGAAGCTCACTAAAGTATTTCTTTCCATAAGCTGTGGTTGGTTGGAGGAGGAAACATGATTTATCGACGTGTATCTTGCTCTTGTCCTAGAGTGGCCACTGCTGTATTCAGACAGAGGGTGGCCACTTGACCATGAGAATGGTGTCACCTCAACGTTCTCCCATCTTTCATCTCAGCTGCTGAATCTTCTGAATATGGACTGATCTCATTTGGAAGCTCACTAAAGTATTTCTTTCCATAAGCATCACACACGTGCACACAAATGGAGGTTGTAGAGAAGATGATTTGGTTTGGGTTGGCTACTTCTGCGGTAGCAGGCTTATGTTGTGAGCTCAGTAGATAAATGCGGTATCGTATCTGTTCTCATCTGAGTTTCAGCTTTTCTTTCTCAATTCCTGGAGTTTGTTTTTAAGTCTGTGTTTTTGTTAGCGTTACCCTCAAGAAATAATGTCTTAAACTGCTTTAAACTTTGTAGAAAGATGGTGGAGTGTTTTACAGCAGACGGGTGTTATCTGGAGTTTTTCCTGGCTTGGGAATCAAAGCCCTCATTTTGTTACAAATGACTTCTGGAGAAAACACACAAAACCCTCAGAATTCTTGGTTGCTTTTGGATTGATGTTTTGCGTGGTGTCCAGCACGAAGCATGTTGTCCTCTCTCTCTTTTCCACAACACCCCTGCGAAGGTGGTCCAAGAGAAGACCCCTTTCCTTCCTGATGCTGCCTCTACCACAGTGACCTCCACCTCTATATACCATTAAGGCTGCTTCCAAGATTCTTGGAAGGTCTTTGCAGACCTCCCTGGCTTAAGCCTCGCAAGATCCTTGTGCGTGGATGCATTATCTCTGTTTTCATCATGGAAAAATGGAGCCTGGAGGTTTCTTGCTGACCTTGCACAGCAAGGTTGGGTCAGATGCCTGGGCTGCTTCTCCCACTGTGAAGGCTGGGAGATGGATTTGCCTTGCTTTGGGTGCTGTTGGGATGTGCTCAGATGCTGTGTTGGTGGCTTTCTGCGTGGACTTAGGAGAGAGTTCCTAGAGGTTAAAGCTTAATGAGGCTGACCTCAAAACCACAGATCCTTAGATCCTTTCCCTAGAAGAGGAGCCTCATTATTTATTTTAGGCTATTTGCTTTCTACCAAGACAGTCAGTCTTAGCTTAAAAATCTCAACCCATGAAGAGTCCGCCACTTCTTGATATATTTTCAGCAATTGATTACCCTCTCTGATTAAAAAATTGAGGTCTAATTTGAATTATTTTCCTACTCTTGCCACTGAAACACTTTTCATGGCTAAATTCAACAGTCCTTTGATACCCAATAACTTTCCCCTTTGGAGAGAACTCAATTCCATAACCAAGTGGTCTTTCAGTTTTTATTTTGGGTCAGTGAAACAAGGTATTGAGCTGGGAAGTGTTGGGCATCTTCTGCCCTGGCACTACCTCAGATTGTCCTTCAGGGTCCGTGGCTTTCAAATTTTGTTTCCTAGATGTAGTAGCTACTTTGGTATTATTGAAATCTATTTTGAGTGGTCTTTGCAGGCCAAATTGCTGTGTTTTTTCAGCCTGTCCTCTTCATCTGTCATCCAGAGGGACATCCATAAATCCTGTCTGTGATTATATTAATTTCCAGACCCAGAGTGGACCTCTTGAATGGTACCGGGCTCCGGATCAAGCCTGGCAGAATCCTGATACAGTTAACTTCGTTGACGGTGATTTTCCACGGATGACTGCTTGTAGTCAGCTGTCAGTTGGCCAACTCAAAATCCATTTAGCCAGCTTTGTTGACACAGTAGAGTGGTAATTTTTTAATCAAGATGTCACACTCGACAAAAGAGTCCCCGTTACATTGCAGCAGTTACCTTTATCAACCCGATTTTGGATCTCATCTAAGAATGAAATCAGCTTTGTTTGACAAGGCCTATTTTCCATAACGTTGCGTTGATTGTCATTAATTTTGTTCCTTTTCTTTTTTTAAATCTAGATCAAGTCAATTCAGCTTTCCCTTATTTTGTCCAAAGTCTGGCTGATTAATAGTTGCTTGAGTTAACTTTTGGCCCTCTTCCGATGTTGTCCCATTAGAAATGGACTTGATGATCTGAAAGGTCCCTTCCAACCTGGACAATTCTATGATTCCATGAAATGTTCGTCTTCCAAATTTTCTCCAAAATATTGAAAATGAAGCCTCGGGGTCTCAGAAATGGTAGAGGAATCTTTGAGGACTCTCAGGTTCAACAACCTGGTCCTCTGAGGCACCTTCTCTTCTTGAAATGCGGAGCTGGTAGAGAGCTTGGGAGACCCTCCAGTTCATCGATCTCCTTGAGGCAAGATCAAGTGTCTTAGAGCCTCCCTGACAAATATATTTCTAATTTTTCCTTAAAATCTTCCAGTTTAGAAGGTACCCAGCTTTCGTCTCTGTTTTCACTGATGGGAGCGTGTTACCTTCTCCTTCAGTTTTCTTTCCTCTAGGCTGAACAAGGTCCTTTAATCTCTTCTCATGGATCTTTTTTTTTTTTTTTTTCAGATCTCTTTATTATTTTTGCAGCTTTCCTCTGTTCTCTGCTGTGTTTACTTCCCCCTGTACATGGACTCGAAACTCCTTGGCCTTGTCAGCATTGTATAAAATGAAATAATGCTATTTTCCACATGGCCCTCTAACAAAGCAATCTGAATTGCCTTTTTTTTTAAATTTATTTTTTTATTTTCCCTTTGCAAATTCGTTGTATTGTTGACTTATAGTCATTTCTGATCTAATATACCCCCTAGGTTAGTTATTCTCCACCGCGTACCCTGCTCTTGCACTTGTCTTTATTGAGTTTCACCGGGGTGTTTTGGTTTGACACAATTTGATCCTGACGTTTAATTTTTTTTCCCCTTGATCCTGTGTTTGCTTTTTTATAGGACACTTAATAATTTTTCTTGTATCTTCCCATTGATTGCAAGGGGAGTTAAATCTCTGATTTGCTTTAGAAGCTTTTCCAAACTCTGCTCTATAGCTGCTTCCTTTTTTGATCCCAAAAGCACTTTGAAACTTTCTGAGTGAATATAAGTGGATCATCTATATGCAAATTCCTTAATTTTTCCTCTGCTAAGTTATATTTGTGAAAAATCAACATCTTAAGTGATGCCTATTTTCATTATGTTGATATTTCATTAAGATGATAATGAAAAAGTACAAACGTCATACGAGTTAAAGTCAATTATTTAAATCAAGCCATTTTGTGATCTTGATTGAATTACAAGACTTTGATATATTTAAATTCGAGTCTGTTCTTCTTCTCCCCTGTCAAGACTTCCAGTCCAGTGATTACTGCAGTTTTATTGGTTGTAATGAGGTCGAAAATAGTTACTTTGTGTTATAAATTCTCACCTAGAATTTGGGGAAACTAATTCCCTGTAATTACAGAATCACAGAATGACCTGGAGTTGGAAGGGACCTCTGGAGATCATCCAGTCCAACCCCCTGCCAGAGCAGGGCCACCCAGAGCAGGTCCCACAGGAACGTGTCCAGGTGGGGGTTGAATGTCTCCAGAGAAGGAGACTCCACCCCCTTCTTGAAGTTCATCAGGTTCCTCTCTGCCCAGCTCTCCAGCTCTGTCTCTTGCTGCATGAGAGTTTCTTACCCCTTCAGTCTACTCTGTAACCCCATATCTTTTTTTTTTCTCCCCATTTATGTGACTATAGATTCAGGAACCCTGCTCCCTGTCTTGGTGCCTCCCCCCCCCTCAGCCTTCTCTTCTCCAGACTGAAAAGACCCAAGTCCCTCAGTCTTTCATTATTACGAGAGATGCTCCAGGCCCCTCCTCCTCTTTGTAGCCTCTGCTGTCCCCTCTCCAGCAGTTCCCTGTCCTTCTGGAACTGGGGAGCCCAGAACTGGTCCCAGTGCTCCAGCTGGGGCCTCCCCAGGGCAGAGCAGAGGGGCAGGATGACCTCCCTCCACCTGCTGCTCACACTCTTCTTGATGCCCCCCAGGATGCCCTTGGCCTTCTTGGCCACCAGGGCCCATTGCTGGCTCCTGGGCATCCTGTTCCCCACCAGGACTCCCAGGTCTTGCTCCTCAGAGCTGCTCTCCAGCAGGTCAGTCCCCAACCTGTCCTGGTGCATGGGGTTATTTCTCCCAAGGTGCAGCACCAAAGAATCAAAAGGACATTTTCTGAAGGTCTATATTCTGCAGTGAGAGATAAATCCTCCAAGCAATTCCACAGGAGAACACAAAACCTTGGCAGAGCCAAAGTATCTGTCAAGGCAGCCTCATAGAATAGAACCTCCTCCTGGGCTTCACCCATTAAAACACATCGAGTTGCCCTGGAAATTCAGTTTTTCTGGGGTACAGATAACTGAAAGAGGTGAGTCTTTCCCCCAGCTCTTTGTAGGGACACGGTGCAGCCATCTCTTCCCTTTCATACCTGAGCACCCTGGAACTAATGATTTTAAGTCCAGTCACACACTCATCGCCCCAGATTTCTTTTTTTTTTTTTTTCTTATTACCGGACAGGATTTTATTTGTTCCTGCTTGTTATTCAGACTCCTTGCATCCAGATAGAGCAATAGAAAATTCATTTTCTTTATGGACGCTCTTGTCTGACTTTGAACCTCATTTGCCCTTCTGAGTGTCCTTCTCTTGTGTTTAGCTTATTCCTTTCCTGGATGCATCAGCAGTTTCATCTGGGAAGGTGTCTTATTAGTTGAAAAGGTGCTGGCTCTGCAATTCCTGATCTCTCTGTTCCCTGCAATATTGTTCCATTACTCAAATCCGAATATTCTCATCAGTCGTGGAGCTTTGTTCAGTTCAATGACCCTTTTTTTTTTTTTTTTTGCCTTCTTTTGCATCTGGTACCGGATGCGTGTTTCATTTCGGGGATCCACAACCTGTGGATGTGCAATCAGACTCTGAATGGGCTCCTAATGGCATTTTGAGGGGCTCATTTACAAGAGGCAGCGCTTTGTGATTTTTTTTGATTCTCCCTGAGCTCAGGAAAAGCCTCTGTCTTCCCTAAAAGCAAGATATTGACTGGCAGATCCCTGCCTGTTTCAGAGGCAGCTTCTACCAGATCCTGCTCCGTTTCTCTTGGCACACTCGAGCCACAGAGTGCAGAAAAAAACCTGGCACGGCACCGCACGAAGATTGCCAAACCTTGACTTAAGACTTTCCTTTTCAGTTTCTTTTCCAGGATCCCCAAAATCTTTTCTCTTAGTCCCGGCTGACGCCGAGTTCCTGCTCCTGGTTTGCACGGTGACTTCTTTTGACCGGAGCCATCAGCCAATATTTGTGGTCTTCTGTTCAAAGAGGAGATCGATGCCAGGCAGGTATTTCTCTCTCTGATTCACAGAGCGTGTTTGCAGAGGCTGGTTTTCCTGAACACGCTCTGGAGCAAACATGAGAGACAGTTTTTGCTCCTATTCCAAGGTCGTTTGTTTTTTTTTCTCCTGCTGACACTAAATCCATGGGCTCCTGCACGCACACAGACGCGCCGAGTTTTCCTCTGACTTACACCACGGGTGGTTCTCTGCCCGTCCTTGACTTTCTCCTGCTTTCCTGATGCTCTTCACTGACATTTCTGGCTCCACAACGTGCGTATTCTCTCCCCTTCTCTGTCGTTTACATAGTTTCCCCTTCGACCAAAACAAAGCCTCATCCTCTCTGTCTTCAGCCCTGGGGAAGCTTTTTTTACTCACATCTGTTTAGGCTGGTTTGTGGCCACCCTTACTGGCTTTATCCTTCTCATCCAAAATTCCACGTAACAGAATCATCTTCAATGGAGCTTTATTATTTTTGGATGAATTTATAGTCTGGTTCAGCCTCTTGCTTTCACTTTAGGGGAGGTTTCTCTGCCGGAGAACCCAAATCTCCAACCTTTTTTTTGTTGTGGCTGGTCTTTGGCGAGTCATGAATGATGATCTCATGGTTACATCGTGGGAAACCAGCATTTGGTTCTTTCCGTGCCCACAATTTCCTTCTGGTTCACAAACTGCATTAAGTGATGCCTTGGTTTCCCATTTAGAGTGTGGCAAAAAGGATTGATAAGGTTGATCCCACCTGGAGCAATGCATCCAGCTCTGGAGTCCTCAGCGCAGGAGAGACATGGACCTGTTGGAGCGGGGCCAGAGGAGGCCACCATGGAGATGCTGGGAGGGCTGGAGCCCCTCTGCTGGGAGGACAGGCTCAGAGAGTTGGGGGGGTTCAACCTGGAGAAGAGAAGGCTCCGGGGAGACCTTGGAGCCTCTTCCAGTCCCTCAAGTCGGGGGGCTCCAGGAAAGCTGGACATTGAGGTGCTGGAGCGGGTCCAGAGAAGGGCGACAAAGATGGTGAGGGGTCTGGAGAATAAGTCTTATGAGGAGAGGCTGAGGGAGCTGGGGTTATTCACCCTGGAGAAGAGGAGGCTGAGGGGAGACCTTCTTGCTCTCTACAACTCCCTGAAAGGAGGGTGTAGAGAGATGGGGGTCGGTCTCTTTTCTCAAGTCACAGGTGACAGGACAAGAGGAAATGGCCTCAAGTTGCGCCAGGGGAGGTTCAGGCTGGATATTAGGAAAAAATTTTTCACTGAAAGGGTTCTCAGCCATTGGAATGGGCTGCCCAGGGAGGTGGTTGAGGCACCATCCCTGGAGGTGTTCAAAAGACAGGTTGATGTAGTGCTGGGAGGTCTGGTTTAGTGATGATGGTCCTTGTTTGTTGTGTGGGTGTCTATTTTTGTCAGTGAGGTTGACGGTTGGACAAGATGATCTTGAAGGTCCCTTCCAACCTAGAAGATTCTGTGATTCTGTGAT
>NW_015091513.1:33133-37838 GCF_001431845.1 Calidris pugnax | reverse complement strand
CTCTTTTCATTGATCTTTTTTTTTTTTTTTTTCAGATCTCTTTATTATTTTTGCAGCTTTCCTCTGTTCTCTGCTGTGTTTACTTCCCCCTGTACATGGACTCGAAACTCCTTGGCCTTGTCAGCATTGTATAAAATGAAATAATGCTATTTTCCACATGGCCCTCTAACAAAGCAATCTGAATTGCCTTTTTTTTAAAATTTATTTTTTTATTTTCCCTTTGCAAATTCGTTGTATTGTTGACTTATAGTCATTTCTGATCTAATATACCCCCTAGGTTAGTTATTCTCCACCGCGTACCCTGCTCTTGCACTTGTCTTTATTGAGTTTCACCGGGGTGTTTTGGTTTGACACAATTTGATCCTGACGTTTAATTTTTTTTCCCCTTGATCCTGTGTTTGCTTTTTTATAGGACACTTAATAATTTTTCTTGTATCTTCCCATTGATTGCAAGGGGAGTTAAATCTCTGATTTGCTTTAGAAGCTTTTCCAAACTCTGCTCTATAGCTGCTTCCTTTTTGATCCCAAAAGCACTTTGAAACTTTCTGAGAGAATATAAGTGGATCATCTATATGCAAATTCCTTAATTTTTCCTCTGCTAAGTTATATTTGTGAAAAATCAACATCTTAAGTGATGCCTATTTTCATTATGTTGATATTTCATTAAGATGATAACGAAAAAGTACAAACGTCATACGAGTTAAAATCAATTATTTAAATCAAGCCATTTTGTGATCTTGATTGAATTACAAGACTTTGATATATTTAAATTCGAGTCTGTTCTTCTTCTCCCCTGTCAAGACTTCCAGTCCAGTGATTACTGCAGTTTTATTGGTTGTAATGAGGTCGAAAATAGTTACTTTGTGTTATAAATTCTCACCTAGAATTTGGGGAAACTAATTCCCTGTAATTACAGAATCACAGAATGACCTGGAGTTGGAAGGGACCTCTGGAGATCATCCAGTCCAACCCCCTGCCAGAGCAGGGCCACCCAGAGCAGGTCCCACAGGAACGTGTCCAGGTGGGGGTTGAATGTCTCCAGAGAAGGAGACTCCACCACCTCTCTGGGCAGCTGCCACCCTCCAAGTGAAGAAGTTCCTCCTCATGTTGAGATGGAACTTCTTATATTCCAGTTTGTGCCCATTTCCTCTTGTCCTGTCCCTGGGCACCACTGGAAAAAGCCTGGCCCCATCCTCCTGACACCCACCCTTTAAGGATTTAGAGGTGTTGATCAGATCCCCCCTCAGCCTTCTCTTCTCCAGACTGAAAAGACCCAAGTCCCTCAGTCTTTCATTATTACGAGAGATGCTCCAGGCCCCTCATCCTCTTTGTAGCCTCTGCTGTCCCCTCTCCAGCAGTTCCCTGTCCTTCTGGAACTGGGGAGCCCAGAACTGGTCCCAGTGCTCCAGATGGGGCTTCCCCAGGGCAGAGCAGAGGGGCAGGATGACCTCCCTCCACCTGCTGCTCACACTCTTCCTGATGCCCCCCAGGATGCCCTTGGCCTTCTTGGCCACCAGGGCCCATTGCTGGCTCCTGGGCATCCTGTTCCCCACCAGGACTCCCAGGTCTTGCTCCTCAGAGCTGCTCTCCAGCAGGTCACCCCCAACCTCTCCTGGTCCATGGGGTTATTCCTCCCCAGGTGCAGCACCCTGCACTTGCCCTTGTTGAAGTTCATCAGGTTCCTCTCTGCCCAGCTCTCCAGCTTGCTCTCTCTTGCTGCATGAGAGTATCTTACCCCTTTGGTCTCCTCCATAACCCCATATCTTCCCTCCTCCCCTTCCCTTTATGTGACTATAGATTCAGGAACCCTGTTCCCTGTCTTGGTGCTTCCAAGAACCTCCTCCTGGGCTTCACCCATTAAAACACATCGAGTTGCCCTGGAAATACAGTTTTTCTGGGGTACTGATAACTGTGAAAGAGGTGAGTCTTTCCCCCAGCTCTTTGTAGGGACACGGTGCAGCCATCTCTTCCCTTTCATACCTGAGCACCCTGGAACTGATGTGCCTTCTTTTGCATCTGGTACCGGATGCGTGTTTCATTTCGGGGATCCACAACCTGTGGATGTGCAATCAGACTCTGAATGGGCTCCTAATGGCATTTTGAGGGGCTCATTTACAAGAGGCAGCGCTTTGTGATTTTTTTTGATTCTCCCTGAGCTCAGGAAAAGCCTCTGTCTTCCCTAAAAGCAAGATATTGACTGGCAGATCCCTGCCTGTTTCAGAGGCAGCTTCTACCAGATCCTGCTCCGTTTCTCTTGGCACACTCGAGCCACAGAGTGCAGAAAAAAACCTGGCACGGCACCGCACGAAGATTGCCAAACCTTGACTTAAGACTTTCCTTTTCAGTTTCTTTTCCAGGATCCCCAAAATCTTTTCTCTTAGTCCCAGCTGACGCCGAGTTCCTGCTCCTGGTTTGCACGGTGACTTCTTTTGACCGGAGCCGTTAGCCAATATTTGTGGTCTTCTGTTCAAAGAGGAGATCGATGCCAGGCAGGTATTTCTCTCTCTGATTCACAGAGCGTGTTTGCAGAGGCTGGTTTTCCTGAACACGCTCTGGAGCAAACATGAGAGACAGTTTTTGCTCCTATTCCAAGGTCGTTTGTTTTTTTTTCTCCTGCTGACACTAAATCCATGGGCTCCTGCACGCACACAGACGCGCCGAGTTTTCCTCTGACTTACACCACGGGTGGTTCTCTGCCCGTCCTTGACTTTCTCCTGCTTTCCTGATGCTCTTCACTGACATTTCTGGCTCCACAACGTGCGTATTCTCTCCCCTTCTCTGTCGTTTACATAGTTTCCCCTTCGACCAAAACAAAGCCTCATCCTCTCTGTCTTCAGCCCTTGGGAAGCTTTTTTTTACTCACATCTGTTTAGGCTGGTTTGTGGCCACCCTTACTGGCTTTATCCTTCTCATCCAAAATTCCACGTAACAGAATCATCTTCAATGGAGCTTTTTTTTTTTGGATGAATTTATAGGCTGGTTCAGCCTCTTGCTTTCACTTTAGGGGGAGGTTTCTCTGCCGGAGAACCCAAATCTCCAACCTTTTTTTTGTTGTGGCCGGTCTTTGGCGAGTCATGAATGATGATCTCATGGTTACATCGTGGGAAACCAGCATTTGGTTCTTTCCGTGCCCACAATTTCCTTCTGGTTCACAAACTGCATTAAGTGATGCCTTGGTTTCCCATTTAGAGTGTGGCAAAAAGGATTGATAAGGTTGATCCCACCTGGAGCAATGCATCCAGCTCTGGAGAGCGCAGGAGAGACATGGACCTGTTGGAGCGGGGCCAGAGGAGGCCACCATGGAGATGCTGGGAGGGCTGGAGCCCCTCTGCTGGGAGGACAGGCTCAGAGAGTTGGGGGGGTTCAACCTGGAGAAGAGAAGGCTCCGGGGAGACCTTGGAGCCTCTTCCAGTCCCTCAAGTCGGGGGGCTCCAGGAAAGCTGGACATTGAGGTGCTGGAGCGGGTCCAGAGAAGGGCGACAAAGATGGTGAGGGGTCTGGAGAATAAGTCTTATGAGGAGAGGCTGAGGGAGCTGGGGTTATTCACCCTGGAGAAGAGGAGGCTGAGGGGAGACCTTCTTGCTCTCTACAACTCCCTGAAAGGAGGGTGTAGAGAGATGGGGGTCGGTCTCTTTTCTCAAGTCACAGGTGACAGGACAAGAGGAAATGGCCTCAAGTTGCGCCAGGGGAGGTTCAGGCTGGATATTAGGAAAAAATTTTTCACTGAAAGGGTTCTCAGCCATTGGAATGGGCTGCCCAGGGAGGTGGTTGAGGCACCATCCCTGGAGGTGTTCAAAAGACAGGTTGATGTAGTGCTGGGAGGTCTGGTTTAGTGATGATGGTCCTTGTTTGTTGTGTGGGTGTCTATTTTTGTCAGTTAGGTTGACGGTTGGACAAGATGATCTTTAAGGTCCCTTCCAACCTAGAAGATTCTGTGATTCTGTGATCAGGGAGGGAAGTACGAGGGGTAATGGTTTGACACAGAAGGAGGGGAGATGGAGATGAGATGTGGGGAAGAAGTTCTTTGGTGTGAGGGTGGTGAGACCTGGTTGCCCAGGTTGCCCCGAGAAGCTGTGGCTGCCCCATCCCTGGAGGGGTTGAAGGGCAGGTTGGAGGGGGCTTGGAGCAACCTGGTGTGGTGGGAGGTGTCCCTGCCCAGGGCAGGGGGTGGGAATTGATGATCTTTGATGGTCCCTTCCAACCCGAACCATTCTGTGACTCTACAATGCCTCTACTTCTCAACATAGACAAAAGAAACAGTGGAAGACGCCGCAGCGAAGGCTTTTCCACTTCTCCAGCACATGAAGGAATGCAAAGGTGGTTGACCCTGTGCTTGTTGTCACCTGGTTGGGTTTCTCCCTTGAGCCCTATGTGGAGCTTTTCTTTAAGCATTATAAAGATTTTTAAATGTCATCAAATTATTTCTCTTACATAGAAGTGGATCTTGCAGAAAGCGCGTAACATCAGCGCAGCAGAGACTCTTCTGGTGTCTTCGACGTTTCGGTTTCCAATTCAGGCTGGTGCCTTTGATCTGTGAAACTCTTGATTTGAATCTTATCTCCTCGTGAGACCTCTTTCCCCGGGACTGTGCTGGCAGGCAGGATTAGCTGGGCTTTACTTGGTTGACAATCTTGTTTTTAAATCTGAGAGGACTTCAGCAGAGTTTTCTCCTGGGGCGTGGAGGGGGGAGGGGGGGGGGCATCGA
>NW_015091513.1:29514-32948 GCF_001431845.1 Calidris pugnax | reverse complement strand
TGTCCGGGGGGGGGGGGGGGGGGGGGGGGGGGGGCATCGATTCTGGAATATGTTTTTCTCGGTGTTATCAGGATTTTCTGGCTATCGAGATAAGCCGTGGGGCTTATTATCACGGGGTTTTCCTCCAGTAGTGGCAACGGGAGGAAGTTGTGTGCATCTTCAGTTGGTTTAGGTTTTTATCTGACCTTCCTACGATTTTATCTTCTTCTTATTATTCCATATTTCTTGCTTTGTATGTGTGTTTTTACATTAACAAAAAGATAGCAAGAAGAACATGGGGCTTTGAGCAACCTGGTCTGGTGGGACATGTCCCTGCCCGTGGCAGGGGGGTTGGAACTCAATAATCTTTAAGATCCCTTCTAATTCAAACCATTCTATGATGGGGGGAAACAACCCTTTATTTCTTTGGCTTTTGGTTTCTAACTGCCCTCCTGAGATGCTACCGGATGCGTTGTCTTCAGGGAGGAGAAAACAGGCTCACATGGACCTGCTCAGTTAAGTTCTAGAAGCAGGACTTTGCCTTCAAAGTTCATAACTTGTTCTGATTTAAAAAGAAAATAAAATTGGAAAATCTTAAGGACCCACATGGCAACACACATTTTCTGTATCTTGACAAGTTTCAAAACTATTTGGCTGTCAGAGTTAATAAATGTGAATTTTTGCAGGTGTCAGATCTGCGGGTCTGTAGAAGGTTGGGCTGTTCTGGACTGAGCTCACTCATCTAAAAAGTTTGAATTATTCTCATTACTGTTACTTCTGGCTGTGGTACAGCCATAGGAAGAAAAATGTAAATCAGTGGCACCCAGTGGACATAAAATAGCCTTTTTCTTACTAGCAGCCATTTAGCTTCCTGAGCAATAACTGCTACCTGAAGAGCCAACCGTAAATCCTTGTTGATGCTAAAACAATCTTATCGATGCTAAAAGGTACAGCCCCCAAACTGTGAGATGATACTGTGGTGCAAAATAAACCCGAAGACAAAGGGACCCTTTGCCACCATCTGTGTCGCAGCAGAATAAGAATCGGCGATTGTATTTCATGGCTGCAAATTCCTGAAGTGCTGGCGCCCAAATCCAGAAATCCTGAGGCTGTTCTTTGAAGGCAAGAAGTTTTGTGTAGGTGGCTTGCAGTAATTTTAGCTCGTTCCCTTGATGCAGCACGTACTGTCTCTGAATCAAGGCTCTTGCTTGCCTACTGATGTGGAATTTAGGGTGCTCTGAAGGCTCTTCTGATAGCCAAGTATCAGGAGGTAGTATTTTGTTGATAGAGCATTTAGACGACATACTAGAAACATCTGAAGTACTTTTCTGGCTCCCTTCTCAGACCATCTGAGCCACTTACCTGCTGTATTTAACATAATAGTGTTTTTAGAGGTAGAGAAGTCTCGTTTGCCCCAGTTTCCCATCTGTAAAGTGTGCATCAGATGGGCTGAGAGCCTGGTTTTGTCGCTGGTTTAGGCGGGTGCAAGTCCTTGGTGCTGCCAAAAATGTGGTTCTGCCCTCCCTCCTGCCACACTCTCTAATGTACTTTGTGCCAAAGCCATCGTTTCATGAGGTACTGGTGGGACTGATGCACCAGTACCTTCTGCTTGGAGCTGCCCAGTTGTGTTTCTGCCTGTACTTGGGAATGCATGGCCAAGGAGAAGGAAGGAAAGGTGTGACTGCATCTTCTGGTGACACCAAGAGTTTATTGACTTAAATGACCTTATGGCCTCAGGTTGCACCAGGGGAGGTTCAGATTGGATTTTAGGAAAAATGTTTACACTGAAAGGGTCATCAAGCCTTGGAATGGGCTGCCCAGGGAAGTGGTTGAGGCACCATCCCTGGAGGGATTCAAAAGATGGGTTGATGTGGTGCTTAGTGACATGGTTTAGTGATGGTTTTTATCAGAGTTAGGTTGATGCTTGGACTAGATGGTCCTCAAGGTCCCTTCCAACCTGGACCATTCTATGATTCCATGATTCCAAGTTTGGCTTCAGAAACTGAAACAGCATCCTCAGGGTCTACTTTTACGACGTGGTTGAGGTAAGGGGACCGGCCACCTTGCTCCACCGTCTCTGATGCTCGTCTGACTGCGTGGGGAACTGATGTAATGAGCTGGCAGGAAGATAACCTACCCGAAAACCTGGCAAATAACCAAGGAAAAACTTTATGCAATTTTTTGCAGAGCATAAATTGGTAGGGGAAGAATAAGCTCTGGGACTTCTATCAGGACAACTCCCTTTTATTTGACTTTTTTTTTTTTTTAAAGTTATGGCAAAGCTGTGTTTCTTTTGGAGGACATTGGGAGCTGACTCGATCTTGTTGTACTCTTAGAGATCTTGCCATTTAGTAAAGAAGGAGGGGAAAAAAAATACAGAGATTAAATTACATTTGTGTTCTCAAGAGGAAACGCGGGTGGTTTGGTGGAGATCAGTAGCCTCTGCAAATCTTTTTATATTGAAATAATTTAATGGGAGTATCCATTTTAAGGTTATTGGGGAGTATCCAGAGTCTATTCCTGGTACTGAGAACGGAAATGTGTTTTAATTGGAGCGGCTTTCTGGGAGCTGTGCTTCCTGCCAGGGTGGCAATGGGAAGAACGATGGGTAGGGTGAGAGATGATAAAAACCCCAGGCATTTTACAACCATTTCAAACAGCCTGAGTACAGTAAGAAACAAGAAAAATTGGGCAGCACCTGAGAAAACAGAGACTCCGTGTAGGGGATCCAGAGACTATATTAAACGTCAGCAAAAAATACCTGAATCAATGGGGACACAGTTCCTGACTTCACCTTTTGTGTGTGTTTTATTGAATATCTCCTACTTAGAGAGGGGATAAAAATCTGCTGGTGCCACAAATAGCACTTGAGATTTCTTTGTTACTTGTGTGTAATTAACCCCGATGATTTCTTCCTGATTTGGTGCATTTCCCTTTTTGTAGGCAACGTGCAAGAGTGAAGAAACAAAAAACAATTAAAACTAGGAAATGAAGACAAATTGTTATCAGATAACCCAGGGAACTTAGATAGCTGGAAGCCTTTAAAAATAAGGTTGGTTTTTTTTTTTGGAAGATAACTGTGTCCCTCTAATTTCAGAAGAAAAAAGCATGCAGGTACCTTATTTTTAAAACCAGTTCTGTTTTCCAGAATGCCTGGAAAATTTGGTTTAAGCATTAAAAGTGCTGCTCCTTCAGCATTTACTCTTAGAAGTTTGTGTTTACAGGGATAATTTATTCCCATTTGATAAGATGCTTAAGATACGCATTAATAACAAAACCTCACAAGTTTGTTCTCACATACTAAAATGAAGAGGAAAATGAAAAGACTGTATTAAAAAATAAATTTCAGATAATCTGGGATGATGGACGTGAAAATCTCTCTGCTATAAACATGTATTTGTCGCTGTGGCAGGAAAGGCTGCGTGCTGTATGTAATCTTCATTTTTATGCTCTAA
>NW_015091513.1:0-22171 GCF_001431845.1 Calidris pugnax | reverse complement strand
ATTACTGTTACTTCTGGCTGTGGTACAGCCATAGGAAGAAAAATGTAAATCAGTGGCACCCAGTGGACATAAAATAGCCTTTTTCTTACTAGCAGCCATTTAGCTTCCTGAGCAATAACTGCTACCTGAAGAGCTAACCGTAAATCCTTGTTGATGCTAAAACAATCTTATTGATGCTAAAAGGTACAGCCCCCAAACTGTGAGATGATACTGCAGTGCAAAATAAACCTGAAGACAAAGGCACCCTTTGCCACCATCTGTGTCGCAGCAGAATAAGAATCGGCGATTGTATTTCATGGCTGCAAATTCCTGAAGTGCTGGCGCCCAAATCCAGAAATCCTGAGGCTGTTCTTTGAAGGCAAGAAGTTTTGTGTAGGTGGCTTGCAGTAATTTTAGCTCGTTCCCTTGATGCAGCACGTACTGTCTCTGAATCAAGGCTCTTGCTTGCCTACTGCTGTGAAATTTAGCGTGCTCTGAAGGCTCTTCTGATAGCCAAGTATCAGGAGGTAGTATTTTGTTGATAGAACATTTAGACGACATACTAGAAACATCTGAAGTACTTTTCTGGCTCCCTTCTCAGACCATCTGAGCCACTTACCTGCTGTATTTAACATAATAGTGTTTTTAGAGGTAGAGAAGTCTCGTTTGCCCCAGTTTCCCATCTGTAAAGTGTGCATCAGATGGGCTGAGAGCCTGGTTTTGTCGCTGGTTTAGGCGGGTGCAAGTCCTTGGTGCTGCCAAAAATGTGGTTCTGCCCTCCCTCCTGCCACACTCTCTAATGTACTTTGTGCCAAAGCCATCGTTTCATGAGGTACTGGTGGGACTGATGCACCAGTACCTTCTGCTTGGAGCTGCCCAGTTGTGTTTCTGCCTGTACTTGGGAATGCATGGCCAAGGAGAAGGAAGGAAAGGTGTGACTGCATCTTCTGGTGACACCAAGAGTTTATTGACTTAAATGACCTTATGGCCTCAGGTTGCACCAGGGGAGGTTCAGATTGGATTTTAGGAAAAATGTTTACACTGAAAGGGTCATCAAGCCTTGGAATGGGCTGCCCAGGGAAGTGGTTGAGGCACCATCCCTGGAGGGATTCAAAAGATGGGTTGATGTGGTGCTTAGTGACATGGTTTAGTGATGGTTTTTATCAGAGTTAGGTTGATGCTTGGACTAGATGGTCCTCAAGGTCCCTTCCAACCTGGACCATTCTATGATTCCATGATTCCAAGTTTGGCTTCAGAAACTGAAACAGCATCCTCAGGGTCTACTTTTACGACGTGGTTGAGGTAAGGGGACCGGCCACCTTGCTCCACCGTCTCTGATGCTCGTCTGACTGCGTGGGGAACTGATGTAATGAGCTGGCAGGAAGATAACCTACCCGAAAACCTGGCAAATAACCAAGGAAAAACTTTATGCAATTTTTTGCAGAGCATAAATTGGTAGGGGAAGAATAAGCTCTGGGACTTCTATCAGGACAACGCCCTTTTATTTGACTTTTTTTTTTTTTTTTAAAGTTATGGCAAAGCTGTGTTTCTTTTGGAGGACATTGGGAGCTGACTCGATCTTGTTGTACTCTTAGAGATCTTGCCATTTAGTAAAGAAGGAGGGGAAAAAAAATACAGAGATTAAATTACATTTGTGTTCTCAAGAGGAAACGCGGGTGGTTTGGTGGAGATCAGTAGCCTCTGCAAATCTTTTTATATTGAAATAATTTAATGGGAGTATCCATTTTAAGGTTATTGGGGAGTATCCAGAGTCTATTCCTGGTACTGAGAACGGAAATGTGTTTTAATTGGAGCGGCTTTCTGGGAGCTGTGCTTCCTGCCAGGGTGGCAATGGGAAGAACGATGGGTAGGGTGAGAGATGATAAAAACCCCAGGCATTTTACAACCATTTCAAACAGCCTGAGTACAGTAAGAAACAAGAAAAATTGGGCAGCACCTGAGAAAACAGAGACTCCGTGTAGGGGATCCAGAGACTATATTAAACGTCAGCAAAAAATACCTGAATCAATGGGGACACAGTTCCTGACTTCACCTTTTGTGTGTGTTTTATTGAATATCTCCTACTTAGAGAGGGGATAAAAATCTGCTGGTGCCACAAATAGCACTTGAGATTTCTTTGTTACTTGTGTGTAATTAACCCCGATGATTTCTTCCTGATTTGGTGCATTTCCCTTTTTGTAGGCAACGTGCAAGAGTGAAGAAACAAAAAACAATTAAAACTAGGAAATGAAGACAAATTGTTATCAGATAACCCAGGGAACTTAGATAGCTGGAAGCCTTTAAAAATAAGGTTGGTTTTTTTTTTTGGAAGATAACTGTGTCCCTCTAATTTCAGAAGAAAAAAGCATGCAGGTACCTTATTTTTAAAACCAGTTCTGTTTTCCAGAATGCCTGGAAAATTTGGTTTAAGCATTAAAAGTGCTGCTCCTTCAGCATTTACTCTTAGAAGTTTTTGTTTACAGGGATAATTTATTCCCATTTGATAAGATGCTTAAGATACGCATTAATAACAAAACCTCACAAGTTTGTTCTCACATACTAAAATGAAGAGGAAAATGAAAAGACTGTATTAAAAAATAAATTTCAGATAATCTGGGATGATGGACGTGAAAATCTCTCTGCTATAAACATGTATTTGTCGCTGTGGCAGGAAAGGCTGCGTGCTGTATGTAATCTTCATTTTTATGCTCTAATTATAATCTGAGTCCTTCTAAAAATTACCTCTAAGTTTCTTTAACTTATTCTGTTTTGTGTTCAGAATGATTGCGCTCTCTCTAACGTATCTGACCAGAAATCTCTGATTTTTATCTTAAAGCTGATTTTCATCTGGGTGAGTGAAAGGCCACGATGGTGCGATATGTTCTTGTTCTCTTCAAGCATCGACTCATTAGCGAAGTGACACAGCCCAGAGTCACACATTCTTGGACTTAAAACATATCACCATTTAGGAAAAGATAAACTGAAATTTGCAGAGAGTGCTCTAATTCTCTATTTCCATAGCCACTGCTGCATGAAGTTCAAACCATCGTCTGGTTTGAACCTTTTGGCAAAAGTTGGATGCGACAATAGAGACAATAAAGTGATTCATCTGATAAGAGTTGTTTAAATAAGATGTTTCCCTTAATAATGGTGCAATTTGCAGGACTCAAATTGCTGTGATTTTATTCTCATAATGACACGTGTTTGGACCTGCAGGACTCTTGGTGTGGTGTATTTTGGTGGCAGGTTGTCTGATGTCTGTTCTTCATCCTGGTTGGTGGTGGACTAGTGCCTTCGTTAGCGCTGGGCAATTAGTTTTGAATTTTGAGCTGGCAGGTGGTCACTAGGGTAACTAGTTGGTCTTTGCAAAAGTGCACACAGTGGATGAGAACCCATCATTAAAGGTTAAAGACGTCGAAGAGTGGTTTGGGTTGGAAGGGATCTTTAGAGGTCATCTAGTCCAGTGCCCTACCACGAGCAGGGACATCTTCAACTAGACCAGGTTGCTCAGAGCCCTGTCCAACCTGACCTGGAATGTTTCCAGGCATGGGGCAACCTTGGCCAGTGTCTCACCACTTCACATCGCTGGGTTTTTATGTGGATTTTCACTTCAAGTTCTTTAATTTCTCAAAACTTAGATCTCTTAAAAACCATATATCAGGGCCTACAGGAGAGATGGGGAGGGACTCTTGATCATCAAGGGGAGCCCTAGGAGGAGGGGGAAGGGTTTGACCCTGAGAGAGGGGAGATGGAGCTGAGATGTGGGGAAGAACTTGTTTGGTGTGAGGGTGGTGAGAGCCTGGCCCAGGTCGCCCCGAGAAGCTGTGGCTGCCCCATCCCTGGAGGGGTTGAAGGGCAGGTTGGAGGGGGCTTGGAGCAACCTGGTGTGGTGGGAGGTGTCCCTGCCCAGGGCAGGGGGTGGGAATCGATGATCTTTGACGGTTCCTTGCATTCTGTCATCCAAAGGTTATTGTTTTCAACTTACCTATTCAGGATTCTGCCTTGTAGAATAGGCAATATACTCCTCTTAAAAATTTCAGGATTCTGCCTTGTAGAATAGGCAATAAACTCGTAAAAAGGTCTTCGTAGAAGAATGTTGAGAGACAGCCAAACCTCAAAGAATAAAGGAGTGCTTAAAGGCTTGAACCCAGTCTTGTTCAAGCAGATCTACTTTGCAAGTTACTGTCAAGTTCATATCAAGTTAATATTAAGTTAATAGGCTGCCAGTTTATTTCTTCACTAGGAAATTAAATCGGGTTGACTGTGTTAAAATCACCGTTTTCAAATGCAAGTTCTCAAAGGAGAGCAGCAGCACTGAGAAATAACCCCTGTCCTGTGGTGCCTGCTGACCTGGTGCTGTCCTAAAACCTCTGGAGATCAGAGAATCCCAGATGATCTGGGGTTGGAAGGGACCTCTGGAGATCATCCAGTCCAACCCCCTGCCAGAGCAGGGCCACCCAGAGCAGGTTGCACAGGAACATGTCCAGGTGGGGTTTGAATGTCTCCAGAGAAGGAGACTCCACCACCTCTCTGGGCAGCCTCTGCCAGGGCTCTGTCACCCTCACAGGAAAGGAGTTCCTCCTCATGTTGAAATGGAACTTCCTATGTTCAAATTCGTGCCTATTTCCTGTTGTCCTGTCCCTGGGCACCACTGAAAAAAGCCTGGCCCCATCCTCCTGACACCCACCCTTGAAGGATTTAGAGGTGTTGATCAGATCCCCCCTCAGCCTTCTCTGCTCTAGACCCAATTCCCTTCAGCCTTTCCTCAGCAGAGAGATGCTCCAGGCCCCTCATCATCAGATGTGTCAACAGTTAAAAATCTTTAAATTGTGTCCCAGCAAACTGTGACTTCTGAGGCATTTTAATACCAAGCGATGTTCTGATTAAGAAAATGGCAGTATGTTATCAAATAGAGATGATATCAATCACATTAAGAAGAGCAGTTGGGTTTCAAACTGACCATTGACAGGTTATTGTGGTCAAACGGATGGGGCTTTAGAAGGGTTTCAATGAACCCAAGACCAGGTTGAAGCAACCTGGTCTGGTGGAAGGTGTCCCTGCCTAGGGCAGGGGGTTGGAACTAGATGATCTCTAAGGTCCCTTCCAACCTAAACCATTCGATGATTCTGTGAACTAGCAGTGGATGTCACAGTTTTTTTTATAAGTGCTCTTGAATACTGTCACCATACAGAGGGGCAAAGCAATAAGTGTGAACTAGCAGTGGATGTCACAGTTTTTTTATAAGTGCTCTTGAATAGTGTCACCATGCAGAGGGGCAAGGCAGTAAGTCATGACCTGTTCAACATGGGGAGCAGATGAACACCTTGGTGGCATCTGCTGGTCTCCAGCTGCCCAGGCTGGAGGGATGGTGCCACCTGAAGACCGTTGAGCTCCTACTTAGATGTGCTCATTGAGGGCAGGTATCATCACATGAGGTGGTTCTGAATGCTTGGTATCTTGGGCTTGGCACCTTTGTGTTTGATTTGAGCTGTGTTCAAACAGGAGAATAAAATAGAATCGTAGACTGGTTTGGGTTGGAAGGGACCTTAAAGATAATCGAGTTCCAACCCTCTACCATGGGGAGGCCCAGGCTGGAGGGATGGTGCCACCTGAAGACCGTTGAGCTCCTACTTAGATGTGCTCATTGAGGGCAGGTATCATCACATGAGGTGGTTCTGAATGCTTGGTATCTTGGGCTTGGCACCTTTGTGTTTGATTTGAGCTGTGTTCAAACAGGAGAATAAAATAGAATCGTAGACTGGTTTGGGTTGGAAGGGACCTTTAAGATCATTGAGTTCCAACCCTCTACCATGGGGAGGGCCACCTCCCACCAGACCAGGTTGCTCCAAGTCCCGTCCAACCTGGTCTTGAAGACTTCCAAATAGATGCAAAGCTGGAGATAAGAGTTGCAAGCCATGCCTGCAGAATGAGGTGGAGGAAGGAGAAGGTTTTATTACACACAGTAATGCTGAAAGGCATTAAAAGGTCAGCGATAGGCAAGGCAGGTCGGTGTAAACACTGGGGTTGATGCTGGAGCAAAAAAAGGCAAATGCATATTTTTTCTAGGTTTATGAGCAAGAAAATATTTAGAAGAGAATAAGTCTCATTTCTGCATTTGGTACTTCTGTACGGGAGGTTTGTGTCTGATTTCCATTTCAGCATCTTGAAATAGCTCTTGGATAAGTTGTAGGGGAACAGAAGAAACACAAAAATAGTCTGAGGGCTGGAAAAAACACGGCGCGGAGAAGCTGAGAGCTCAGTCTGTTGAGCTTATCAGAGAGAGCCCTTGCACACAGAAGCATCACAGAGAGAAAATTCCAGGCACTGAGTGTCCCCCTGTGCATCCGAGGAACGCGTTTTAAAATCGGTGTTTTAAAGAGGAATTTGTAGAGTTTGCCAGCAGTGTGCCCAGGTGGCCAAGAAAGCCACCAGCATCCTGGCCTGTATCAGGAACAGCGTGGGGAGTAGGGCCCGAGAGGTGATTGTCCCCCTGTACTGGGCACTGGTGAGGCCCCACCTTGAGTACTGTGTCCAGTTTTGGGCCCCCTACCATAAAAAAGACATGGAGGTGCTGGAGCGGGTCCAGAGAAGGGCGACAAAGATGGTGAGGGGTCTGGAGAATAAGTCTTATGAGGAGAGGCTGAGGGAACTGGGGTTATTCAGCCTGGAGAAGTGGATGCGGAGGGGAGAACTTCGTGCTCGCTACAACTCCCTGAAAGGAGGGTGTAGAGAGATGGGGGTCGGTCTCTTTTCTCAAGTCACAGGCGACAGGACGAGAGGAAATGGCCTCAAGTTACGCCAGGGGAGGTTCAGGCTGGATATTAGGAAACATTTTTTCACTGAAAGGGTTATCAGCCATTGGAATGGGCTGCCCAGGGAGGTGGCTGAGGCACCATCCCTGGAGGTGTTCAAAAGATGGGTTGATGAAGTTCTGGGAGGCCTGGTTTAGTGATGATGCTTTTTGTTTGTTGTGTGGGTGTCTATTTTTGTCAGTCAGGTTGACAGTTGGACAAGATGATCTTTGAGGTCCCTTCCAACCTAGAAGATTCTGTGATTCTGTGATTTTGTGAGTTCTGAGTTGAAGTGAGGTACGGCTTTATCAGGGAGGCGGCCCTCATTCATTGAATGATCAAATGAAAAAGAGCATTTTTCAATGCTAGAAATTCCCCTATTTGATCACTTTTCTTTTAAAACTGTATAGGCCATCACAGGGTGTGTTCTTGTTGAGTACTGGGTTCAGGTTTTGGGTTATATTGACTCATAGAATTATACAATGGTTTGGGTTGGAACAGTCCTTAAAGATCATTTAGTTCCAACCCCCCTGTCCTGGGCAGGGACACCTCCCACCAGAGCAGGTTGTTCCAAGCCCCCTCCAACCTGCCCTTGAACCCTTCCAGGGATGGGGCAGCCACAGCTTCTCTGGGCAACCTGGGCCAGGCTCTCACCACCCTCACACCAAACAAGTTCTTCCCCACATCTCATCTCCATCTCCCCTCTTTCAGGGTCAAACCCTTCCCCCTCCTCCTAGGGCTCCCCTCCCTCATCAAGAGTCCCTGACATCTCTCCTGGAGCCCCTTGAGGGACTGGAAGGGGCTCCAAGGTCTCCCCGGAGCCTTCTTTTCTCCAGGCTGAACCCCCCCAACTCTCTCAGCCTCTCCTCCCAGCAGAGGGGCTCCAGCCCTCCCAGCATCTCCATGGTGGCCTCCTCTGGCCCCGCTCCAACAGGTCCATGTCCTTCCTGTGTGAGACAGGCAGGAGGAGAATTTCAGGGGAGCTGTGGTCTGTTCTTGGCCTTTACATTGATGAAACCATGAACACATCTTCTCTTCCTGGGCAGAAAGGATTGCAGAAAGGCACCAGGCACCGTTAACCTGTGGCCGTTGTGTTTGGAGGTGATGGAGTTTGCTAATTGAAACATTAGTTTTTACTTAACGGGCCAACCTTGGCGTTAAAATTACTACCTCGTTGTAGTTAAACATTTCTGTACAGGCTGAGACTCTGGTAAGGGCGGGTTTAGGTTATAATTCAAATTATCTGCAGGCTGAAAAAAATAGCCCTAAAAATGTTGTAGAGCACATGGTGACTACGGGAATGGAATTGTATGGCTGAGAATTACGGGTAAAAAAGCCTTTCATTTATTATAATAGGGAGTCTTTAAAAGCTGTAAAATACAAGTTTAAAGCTTGGGGGTGGTGGTTGATGATCTCTGTTTGGGATCTGTTGAGGGAGGGATTTCTGAAACGCAGCCACCTGTATAACTGCTATTTACAAACCACCTGTAAACGTCCTTCCTCCCCAAAGTCATCTCATCCCCAGAATTCCCTCTGACTTGCTGTGTCTTCATAAAAGAATTTAGAAAACTGCTATAAAATGGGAGTTTTAGTGCATGTCAGCACTGGCTAAAATGACACAACAAGAATACTGTAAGGCGTGTGAAGGGAGTGGGTGAACCCTCAGTAAGTTCGTAGATGACACCAAGCTGGGTGGGAGTGTCGACCTGCTGGAGGGGAGGAAGGCTCTTCAGAGGGATCTGGACAGGCTGGATGGATGGGCTGAGACCAACAGGATGAGGTTCACCAAGGCCAAGTGCCAGGTCCTGCCCTTGGGTCACACCAACCCCATGGACTCTCCAGGCTGGGGGCAGAGTGGCTGGAGCTGCCTGGCAGAAAAGGACCTGGGGGTGTTGGTCGACTTGTGGTCTGAACATGAGCCAGCAATGTGCCCAGGTGGCCAAGAAGGCCACCAGCATCCTGGCCTGGATCAGGAACAGTGCGGTGAGTAGGTCTCAGGACGTGATTGTCCCCCTGTACTGGGCACTGGTGAGGCCCAACCTTGAGTGCTGTGTCCAGTTTTGGGCACCCTCACCACAAAAAAGACCTTGAGGTGTTGGAGCGTGTCCAGAGAAGAGCAACGGAGCTGGTGAGGGGTCTGGAGCACAAGGAGAAGGGTCTGGAAAACTTCTGAGGGAGCTGGGGGTGTTGAGCCTGGAGCAAAGGAGGCTGAAGGGAGACCTTCTCGCTCTCTGCAACTCCCTGAAAGGAGGGTGTAGCCAGGGGAGGTTGGTCTCTTCTTCCAAGGATGAGACAAGAGGAGATGGCCTCAAGTTGTGCCAGGAGAGGTTTTGGATGGATATTAGGAAAAATGTTTCCACGGAAAGGGTTATTAAGCCTTGGAAAGGGGTGTCCAGGGCAGTGGTGGAGTCCCCATCCCTGGAGGGATTTAAGAGACAGATTGACATGGTGCTTAAAGACAGGGTTTAATGATGGGTTTGTTTATCAGAGGTAGGTTGATGGTTGGACTCGATGATCTTAAAGGTCCTTTCCAACCTAGACCATTCTATGATTCTAAATCCCTGGGCTCCGTGTGATGTATTATAGTATCTGGATGTCTCCAGACAATCTTTTGTGGTCGTTGAAGCTTCACCAAAGGACCAGGCGGCCCCTATTTCTAGCTGTTTTGAGAAAATAATGCCACACGCATCGATTGGTCTTTGTCTGCATCTAAACCCTATTTCTGCCAGTTCTGCCTCACGAGAAAAACGGGTGGTTTGAGGTATATTTGAAGTGATCTAAGAATATCCTAGATGCATTGTCCAGGGATTTGGTGCTAAATAAATGATAGGAAAGATGAGATCCGAGGAAGCACTTGGATAACATAAATTAGACTAATGGTTTTTAACCTGTTTTCTGAACGGTGGGGACATGATTGATCAAAGAAAAAAAGAGAATTGACTCGGTGGCTTCTTTGTACCAAAACTTTCAAGAGTTGAAAATAAGCAGCTGAGGTAAGAGATTTAGGGCTGAGGGAAGAACCTACTTGATGACAGAAACGTGGGGTGGGAGGTTATGAAAGTACAGGATGACAGCTCTGTCCTCTTTACCGACGTTTCCCCGTAGGGATCTGCTGTAGAAGACTTTGGATAGGCAAGTGTAGCCTGGATAATTACTTTAATTTTTTTTAAAAAATTTAAAAAATCAAAGATCTTTATCGTGCTGTAGATTTGAGTTTCTAGAAAGCTGGTTTCCCCATCTGGAGGGAAAAAAAACGGGTGGAAGGATGGTCACCAAGAGGAGGTGAAGAGCCCGGGAAGAAGGCTACGTGCAAATTTTTGTGTGCCTCCCTCCCCGTTTCTTGCAATTCCTCCCCGTGTTTGCCCCTAAAGTAAGGATTTAGGAGTTTCTTTCCAAGCTTGATTCTCAGGGAAAGAAAAGTAGCATTTTCCAATGTTTCGGTGTTCCCTGTGGTGGTGGCAACCAGAGGTGATGGCCTCGTCGTGATGATGCTCGCAAGGGAGGAGGAGGAGGCTGGCAATGGGCTGGGGAGCTCACAGACACAGTGGTGCTCTGAGTTCTTCCTCAGTGGCATTTTAGCCATGTTCTAAGGCTACTAAAATAAAAAGGGTGATGTTTTGTTGTGGCAGAGGTGGCGTGAGGAGCTGGAAGAACAGATCTTTGGTGCTTGGCGCGGTACCCGGAGCTGGGCTCGCAGGTGGAAGCTGATAAAGGCCGTGGTCACACCAGATTAACCGGGCTCTCCAGCTGTTTGGAAGCAGATTATTTGGGTTCTTCTTGTGTATCCGAGCACGACTACATGCAAAGAGTGGGCCACCTGAGCTGGAAATACTTGTGAAAAATCCCTTTTTTCTACGGTAGGTCCAAATTCACGTGCAGGATCAGGCAGTTTCAGAAGCAGGAGCGTGATCCGTTAATTCTCCTGTAATTCTCCTCCAATTTACAGTGGAGGAATTAAAGTCCCAAAAGGATATTTCAGTAATTCATCGGACAAAAAATACATGCTCATGAATGTCACATTTCTTTCTTGAGATGCCTGGGGCATGTGTTTTCAGAGAATTTTTGCATCTTCGTAGCACTTCATATATTCAAAACCACAACGAGCTCTGTTGGCCACAGATGCGATTGTCAGATCTCAGCATCTAAATTGCAGATTTGGCCTTGAGTGTCCAGAAAATGAAGATTACACAATTAGTTAATCAGCTAGAAAGAGTTTTCAGTTGAGCAGCACGGAGTATCTCCGTGGCAGGAGCTGGGGAAGACCAGTTCCTCGGGGCGACGTTCATCTTAATGCTTGATGGCAAGACTCTACCTGCTGTTCTCACAGGTTTTTGTCATCTGTGCTAAATGCCATCCAGCTTCTTCAGCCAAGAGGGCAAGAGTCCTGCAGACAATGGCTTTATTCACTCTAAAGGCTAATTTTGTTTGTGAGTGGATTAAAATAGGTGTCCTGTCAATAAATAAATAAATTATAAATGTGTGAAATAGCAGGGCAGTGGTGGAGTCCCCATCCCTGGAGGGATTTAAGAGACAGATTGACATGGTGCTTAAAGACAGGGTTTAATGATGGGTTTGTTTATCAGAGGTAGGTTGATGGTTGGACTCGATGATCTTAAAGGTCCTTTCCAACCTAGACCATTCTATGATTCTAAATCCCTGGGCTCCGTGTGATGTATTATAGTATCTGGATGTCTCCAGACAATCTTTTGTGGTCGTTGAAGCTTCACCAAAGGACCAGGCGGCCCCTATTTCTAGCTGTTTTGAGAAAATAATGCCACACGCATCGATTGGTCTTTGTCTGCATCTAAACCCTATTTCTGCCAGTTCTGCCTCACGAGAAAAACGGGTGGTTTGAGGTATATTTGAAGTGATCTAAGAATATCCTAGATGCATTGTCCAGGGATTTGGTGCTAAATAAATGATAGGAAAGATGAGATCCGAGGAAGCACTTGGATAACATAAATTAGACTAATGGTTTTTAACCTGTTTTCTGAACGGTGGGGACATGATTGATCAAAGAAAAAAAGAGAATTGACTCGGTGGCTTCTTTGTACCAAAACTTTCAAGAGTTGAAAATAAGCAGCTGAGGTAAGAGATTTAGGGCTGAGGGAAGAACCTACTTGATGACAGAAACGTGGGGTGGGAGGTTATGAAAGTACAGGATGACAGCTCTGTCCTCTTTACCGACGTTTCCCCGTAGGGATCTGCTGTAGAAGACTTTGGATAGGCAAGTGTAGCCTGGATAATTACTTTAATTTTTTTTAAAAAATTTAAAAAATCAAAGATCTTTATCGTGCTGTAGATTTGAGTTTCTAGAAAGCTGGTTTCCCCATCTGGAGGGAAAAAAAACGGGTGGAAGGATGGTCACCAAGAGGAGGTGAAGAGCCCGGGAAGAAGGCTACGTGCAAATTTTTGTGTGCCTCCCTCCCCGTTTCTTGCAATTCCTCCCCGTGTTTGCCCCTAAAGTAAGGATTTAGGAGTTTCTTTCCAAGCTTGATTCTCAGGGAAAGAAAAGTAGCATTTTCCAATGTTTCGGTGTTCCCTGTGGTGGTGGCAACCAGAGGTGATGGCCTCGTCGTGATGATGCTCGCAAGGGAGGAGGAGGAGGCTGGCAATGGGCTGGGGAGCTCATAGACACAGTGGTGCTCCAAGTTCTGCTTCCTCAGTGGCATTTTATCCATGTTCTAAGGCTACTAAAATAAAAAGGGTGATGTTTTGTTGTGGCAGAGGTGGCGTGAGGAGCTGGAAGAACAGATCTTTGGTGCTTGGCGCGGTACCCGGAGCTGGGCTCGCAGGTGGAAGCTGATAAAGGCCGTGGTCACACCAGATTAACCGGGCTCTCCATCTGTTTGCAAGCAGATTATTTGGGTTCTTCTTGTGTATCCAAGCACGACTACATGCAAAGAGTGGGCCACCTGAGCTGGAAATACTTGTGAAAAATCCCTTTTTTCTACGGTAGGTCCAAATTCACGTGCAGGATCAGGCAGTTTCAGAAGCAGGAGCGTGATCCGTTAATTCTCCTGTAATTCTCCTCCAATTTACAGTGGAGGAATTAAAGTCCCAAAAGGATATTTCAGTAATTCATTGGACAAAAAATACACGCTCACGAATGTCACATTTCTTTCTTGAGATGCCTGGGGCATGTGTTTTCAGAGAATTTTTGCATCTTCGTAGCACTTCATATATTCAAAACCACAACGAGCTCTGTTGGCCACAGATGCGATTGTCAGATCTCAGCATCTAAATTGCAGATTTGGCCTTGAGTGTCCAGAAAATGAAGATTACACAATTAGTTAATCAGCTAGAAAGAGTTTTCAGTTGAGCAGCACGGAGTATCTCCGTGGCAGGAGCTGGGGAAGACCAGTTCCTCGGGGCGACGTTCATCTTAATGCTTGATGGCAAGACTCTACCTGCTGTTCTCACAGGTTTTTGTCATCTGTGCTAAATGCCATCCAGCTTCTTCAGCCAAGAGGGCAAGAGTCCTGCAGACAATGGCTTTATTCACTCTAAAGGCTAATTTTGTTTGTGAGTGGATTAAAATAGGTGTCCTGTCAATAAATAAATAAATTATAAATGTGTGAAATAGCGGACTTGGGTCTTTTTAGTCTGGAGAAGACTGAGGCAGGGGGGGCTGATCAACGCTTATAAATACCTAAAGGGTGGGTGTCAGGAGGATGGGGACAGTCTTTTTTCAGTGGTGCCCAGTGACAGGACAAGAGGGAATGGGCACAAACTTGAACATAAGAAGTTCCATGTCAACATGAGGAGGAACTTCTTCACTTTGAGGGTGGCAGAGCCCTGGCAGAGGCTGCCCAGAGAGGTGGTGGAGTCTCCTTCTCTGGAGACATTCAAACCCCACCTGGACACATTACTGTGGGACCTGCTCTGGGTGGCCCTGCTCTGGCAGGGGGTTGGACTGGATGATCTCTAGAGGTCCCTTCCAACCCCACATCATTCTGTGATTCTGTTGTGTGGCTTTGCAATTATAAGTGTATATTCATGCCAGGCTTTAATGAGCTGGAAATGTGAAAAACCAGGTGTTATAATATGGAACTATCTTGATCATTAGGACTTTAAGTAGGAAACAGAGCTCTAACATAAATAGTGTGAGGTTGATATTTGTGCGAAGTAACTGTTAGAAGGGACTCAGTGCTATTTGATATTCCTTACTATTTTATTTTATTTGATTCTGGAGGATGCTGAGATTGGAAAAAATCCTGAATTGTGCCAGGGGAGGTTCAGATTGGATTTTAGGCAAAATTTTTACATGGAAAGGGTTATTAAGCCTTGGAATGGGCTGCCCAGGGAAGAGGTTGAGGCACCATCCCTGGAGGTGTTCAAAAGATGGGTTGATGTGGTGCTTAGTGACATGGTTTAGTGATGGTTTCTTATCAGAGTTAGGTTGAT
Source organism: Calidris pugnax (assembly GCF_001431845.1). Classification (NCBI taxonomy): domain Eukaryota; kingdom Metazoa; phylum Chordata; class Aves; order Charadriiformes; family Scolopacidae; genus Calidris; species Calidris pugnax. Next base: position 7,994 of record NW_015091513.1, on the reverse strand, counting down.
GGTTGGACTTGATGGTCCTCAAGGTCCTTCCAACCCAGACAATTCTATGATTCTATGATGATGGGGAGTTGGAAAGACCCCGTGTGCGGAGGGTGCCTGTTGCTGGCGTATATAAATGGGCTGAGTGGAGGAGTAGGCCTCAAGGTCCTTCCAACCCAGACAATTCTACAATCCTATGACGATGGGGAGTTGCAAAGACCCCGTGTGCAGATGGTGCCTGTTGCTGGAGTATATAAATGGGCTGAGTGGAGGAGTAGAAAGAGGAAATATTCTGTGTTTAATTGTCCAAATTAACCTATGAAAGCTGCAGTTTCCAGAGCTCTATAATTCGGCCAGTTAGTGCTGTTTTTTATGAGCATGGTTAAAAGCACCTCTTTAATGTCTATTAACTTTGTCTCACCGTTTGGCCAACTCCTGTCACCAAATTTTGAATACAAAGCACTCGGATAAGGTCTGGACCTCCTTTGTCTCAGAAGAAGTGGACCAGTTCCAGCTTCCCAGGACTGAAGTCCTGCAAAATACATTCCAAGTCAGACGCCAAAGGTAGAAAACTGTAGCTTGACCAATTAAAATGTATAAATTTATTCCGGTTGCGATGTCCCAAGCAGTGGGAAGTGGGAAATAACCTTAACTGAAGTTGTCTGTACTGGCTCCTCGTTACGGAGACACAATTTGATGTAGAATTATGAATAGTCCTATGTGGTTGATGCATTGAAAGACACGTGTCGGCTTTATTTAGCTGGAGAAATTTAGGTACAAAACTACTAAACTTGATGGAAATGTCATTCTTTGCCGTTAAATTTTGCCGTTCTGCTTACTGAAGCGTGTAAGAAAGAGACCTGGGGTGATCCTCTGACTTTTTCTAGTATTATAGTTTTGCTCCAGCCTCTGTACGACATAGTCCTTGACAGACATCAGAGAACATTAAAGGTGCTGCACTGACTAATCGAACATCGGTGCCTGTGATGGGGTTTCATTCAGCTCAACCAAAATAGCCTAGTGTGCATAAGATGAATATTTTTATGTGAGTGTTTCAGATAGTATCTATCAATCTGGCTTTAATTGGTTCAGATATGGCTTTTGAACTTAACTTTGTATATGCACAAACCAGCTCTTGGGGAAGGCCTTAGACTTTTTACTCTTTTTTTTTTTTTTTTACCCTTTTTAGTCTGGAGAAGAGAAGGCTGAGGGGGGATGTGATCAACACCTATAAATCCTTCAAGGGTGGGTGCCAAGAGAATGGGGACAGTCTTTCTCCAGTGGTGCCCAGGGACAGGACAAGAAGAAATGGGAACAACCTTGAACATAGAATCACAGAATGGTTTGGGTTCGAAGGGCTCTTAAGGATCATCCAGTTCCAACCCCTGCCCTGGGCAGGGACACCTCCCACCACACCAGGTTGCTCCAAGCCCCCTCCAACCTGGCCTTGAACCCCTCCAGGGATGGGGCAGCCACAGCTTCTCGGGGCAACCTGGGCCAGGCTCTCACCACCCTCACACCAAAGAGTTTCTTTCTGGTATCTAATCTAAACCCCCCCTCTTTCAATTTAAAACCATTGCCCCTCATCCTGTCACTACAGTCCCTGATAAAGAGTCCCTTTTGGGTGGGACTTACACCTTACAGGGTGTCTATGATTTGGGGAGAAGCTTCACAAATGAAAACCTTTTGCCCGTTTTAAAGAAGCCTTTCTACTGAGTAGATGGCACAGAAAGGAAAACCAGAAATAAATAGTGGAAAATACCATCCCCGGAGGTGAGCATCGCTATTGTGTATGTTTTGTGGTTTGGAAATATTCTTTTGTAGTGTGAGAAGAGGAATGCATCTCTGGGATTGAGTGCACCCTCAGTAAGTTCACAGACGACACCAAGTTGGGTGGGAGTGTTGACCTGTTTGAGGGTAGGAAGCCTTTGCAGAGGGATCTGGACAGGCTGGATGGATGGGCCGAGGCCAATGGGATGAGGTTCGCCAAGACCAGGTGCTGGGTCCTGCCCTTGGATCACACCAACCCCATGGACTTTCCAGGCTGGGGGCAGAGTGGCTGGAGCCACCTGGCAGAAAAGGACCTGGGGGTGTTGGTCGACTTGTGGTCTGAGCATGAGCCAGCAGTGTGCCAGGTGGCCAAGAAGGCCACCAGCATCCTGGCCTGTGTCAGGAACAGCGCGGTGAGTAGGACTTGGAACGTGTACAGCGTGGTGAGTAGGTCTCAGGAGGTGATTGTCCCCTTGTACTAGGCATTGGTGAGGTCCCACCTTGACTGCTGTGTCCAGTTTTGGGCCCCTTCCCACAAAAAAGACATCGAGGTGCTGGAGCGTGTCCAGAGAAGGGCAACGGAGCTGGTGAGGGGTCTGGAGCACAAGTCTGGTGAGGAGCGGCTGAGGGAGCTGGGGGTGTTGAGCCTGGAGAAAAGGAGGCTGAGGGGAGACCTTCTGGCTCTCTGCAACTCCCTGAAAGGAGGGTGTAGTCAGGGGGGGTCGGTCTCTTCTCCCAAGGAACAGGCCATGGGACAAGAGGAAATGGCCTCAAGTTGTGTCAGGAGAGGTTTAGGATGGATATTAGGAAAAATGTTTCCATGGAAAGTGTTATTAAGCCTTGGAATGGGCTGCCCAGGGCAGTGGTTGAGGCACCATCCCTGGAAGGATTTAAGAGATGGGTTGACACAGAGCTTGGTGACATGGTTTAGTGATGGGTTTGTTTATCAGAGTTGGGTTGATGGTTGGACTCGATGATCTTAAAGGTCCCTTCCAACCTGGACAATTCTATGATTCTGATCAAAGAAGCAAGAGAAATGCTTGGGTCCGAGAAGATGGATATGAATTATGGTCTCCTGTTGATGATTTTATTTTAATTACGAAAATAATGTAAAATACACTCAAAAGCACAAAAGAAACAAGTACGAATGTGGTCACTCCATATCATGTTTTCAAAAAAAAAGGTTCATGAAGAAAGATCAGAAAATAATGTAAAATACACTCAAAAGCACCTGCTTAGAAACAAGTACGAATGTGGTCTCTCCATATCATGTTTTCAAAAAAAAAAGGTTCATGAAGAAAGATTTTTTAAACTAATTTGGGAAAAATGGCAATAACGATGTGTAAATTGTTATCACTTGCAACTGCTCTTTCACTCCAAGTGTCACTTTTACTTTTAATCTTTTACAAACCACTTCATTGTTGAATATCGCAAAGAAATGTAACCCCCTTGGAAGAAATCAAAAAGAATCCTGCTATTGAGTTAATTAGGTACAAATTTGAGTGGGTTTTTTTTAATAAAGATTAAATGATCTATTCAACTATTTCAGGCTCTACTTGAGATATGCACACCTGTGTCTGGCTTGCAGAGGATTTTCCTCATTAATTAAGAGCACTTTCCTTGTGTTATTACTTAATTGGGTGTCACAGGGAACCTGATGAGACAATGAAATGGTCTTAATTGCATACAAACTAAATGCATGATACTTCACGTACTGGAGTGTTCCGTGACATGACCCCCGGCTCGTTATCATCTACTAATAACGGTAGTAATTGCTCAGTAAGAAAATGTAACCTCCTTGGTTCACTATAGAATTAATTAAGCACTTTTCTTTCCTGTAGTCTACTTTTCTCCATTTATCACGCTTATTTAAGAAGTTTTTCAAGTTTGGCAGTGTATGGATTTGAAAATCTAAACTATTTTCCCTGTTGTTTTAAATTTCAAAAGGAGTATGTTTCCATGCAGTTCCAAACCGGTAAGGGAAAAGGTAAAATATTATCTTTAACTTTTAAAAATGATATACAAAACTTACTTTTTGTGGGTGTGCGGACAGTCGCCGCTGGGGGCTTGCGTGGAGGCTGAAAAAGAGCAATAAGTTTTTCTTCCACTTCTAGGAATAATTGTTATTCTGCTTCTTTAGCCTCTTCCATCATTATTTTTTTTTATTATTTTTTTTTTCTTGTTTGGGAGAGTGAAAACAGGAGTAAAAGAAGGAAGAAACTAAGACACTTCCCCACGTCATGGCTCTCTGCGCTCATCTTTCCTGAGCAGCAGGTAGATGTGTAAAGGACATGAATTATGGATGGAACCACTGTAGCCTGCAGAGCCCTGGATACCCACTGTGGAGACAACCAGTTTTATTCAGCTCTAGACAGTAGAGCTACCTATGGGACTGGAAAAAAACTCCAAAACTTTATATTTTCAGTCCTCCTTCAGCAACATTAATTAGATTCTTCCATTCTCCTCTCCTCTTTTCTCCTCTCTCCTTTCAGGTTTGCCTGGAAACCTTGCAGAAACCTTCAGGCAAACCCCTGTGCTTATTTGCTACTTTCCAGTAGTTTCCAAGGTCTCCTTGGGAAGTTAGTCCTGAATAATTCCATTGAAAACTTAGCAAGAATCATAGAATTTTCCAGGTTGGAAGGGACGTTTAAGGTCATCTCGTCCAACCATCAACCTAACTCTGATAAAAACCATCACCAAACCATGTCTCTAAGCTCTATGTCAACCTGTCTTTTGAACCCCTCCAGGGATGGAGACTCCACCACTGCCCTGGGCAGCCCATTCCAAGGCTTAATAACCCTTCCAGTGTAAACATTTTGCCAAATATCCAATCTGAACCTCTCTTTGTGCAATGAAGAGCTTTCAAACCTTGTCGTTGTGGAAAATTCTCTTGTTCAATAGGGTGATTCCAATGGAAAAAAAATTGTCCTCGGAAGCAAAGTGATATTTTTCTCTTGGAAATGAACTCTTTCACAGTCTGCTATGGCATTTTTTAGATTTAGGATGAAGAGAGTCTCCATCAAGTGAAGGGAAACACAAAAGTAGGGACCTAGACATGGACTGTGCATGATACAGGAGCTGGTTTCATGTGTGACTTGGAGCAAGACCTGCAGCTTCTCTGGATCTTTGTTTTTTCATATCCCTGCAATGGAATGATTGGTATTTCCCTTGCCAGGCTGTTTTCAGTCATCTCGGATAAAACCTTTGCAGGGATCAATTATATAGAAGAAAAGTCCTTGTAGCTCTGAATTTTGGCATGGGTGCCAGTTAGAGTTATTGGTGAGAACTGGAGAAAGAAACATATTTTTATAATAAAGTCGTTGGGTGTTTTAGGTAGTAAATGCAAGCAAAGGTAATTAGTGCCGGTGAACCCACATCTTGTATCTTCTTGATTTTTCTCCTTTGGATTCATGTTAATTCCAGCGATCACCATCAAAGGAATTCGGTGGTGGGAGGATGTGAATAGCTTCTTTTTGCCTTCTGTTTGTTGTTGTTACACCCTGTTTAATTTTTCCTGTTGCCTTTCTGCCTGTAGATGCTGCACGTATGTCTGCCTTCTTGGTGGGGAAGGGGGGTTTTAGCATTTACTGTCCTATTCCAATTATTTTTTGCCTTCCTTGGATTGTTTTCCATGTAGAATAATTTGCATTATGAAACCAGTCAGTATCTGACACGTTTAGGAGATATATATTTATATAGAGATCATATATATAGAGAGAGAGTCCATTTTACTTGCCCAATCATACGTTGAAATAGGAAGAATTTTAAAGAAGTTGCTAAAACTGTGTTGTTATTGCCGTGCTTGTTTCTAGTCAGGGTAAATGGGGAAGTGCTAGAAAATAGGAAACTGCCTTCTGCCCTGTGAAGTTAGCTGTGTTACTTTAAGTATGTTGATATATTATTAAAAAATAAGCTTTTTAGCTCATCTTTGTACTGATCTTGCTACCCTTGGGTTTGCTGATGCAGCACAGCTTGATATTTGAATTTTCTGAATGAGGGTGAGGCTGTAAACCTAAAATAGGAGAGTATTTTGTAATTGTGGGGGACAAAAGCAAGAAATCTCATGGAATATTTCCTTTCTTCCATCCCATTCCACTATTTGCCAGCCCGGGCAGGATTTACAGAACTCCTTAAAATTTGCTGCAGCCTCAAGACCTTCCCCTGCATCCCCTCCCCGGGCTGCGGTGGGGAACGATGCTGCTCTTCCAGGCAGAATAGAAATTATTCCTCTTCTTGGCAAAATACATCAAAGGTGAAAAATTACGGTGCAAATACTTTAGTAATAACCTTGTGGGGGAAGCTCGACTGCTTCTATTTTTAGGATTATTGTATTTTCTATGAGAAAGGGCTGCAGTAGCCATAATGCATTTTAAATATTGAATTTCTCTTAAAACTTCCTATTCATTTAGCAAAGGGGGGGATCTTGGAGTCCTGTCTGCTGGGAGAGGAAGTGTTTATTTTTTGCCTGTCTTCCTTTACCTCCTTTTGTAGATGTGTTCTGTATTATTTAATCGTCCACTTCATCTCTCCCTCAGATTCAGATGCACCTTCATTTATTTCTGGAGAGAGACTAATTTTCCTGTTAATTGAAGAAAATGATGGGAGTTTCTCTGCTAAAAACCCTGTTTTCATCGTGTTGAGGTGCTGACTTTAACGTAAATAAGTGTTAGAAAATAAGACCAAGATTCCTATAACTTTTAGGCTTCCTTTGCTGCACCCATGTGTTTATTTGATGCCCCCAGATTGTATCATTCTTGGGTGTAAATGCAATATATGTGGCTTAATGAAGCAGGTGGTTTTATGATGTGCAAGAATTTCCTTGGGCGAGCGCTGCTGAATCTTCAGTTTGTGTTGAATCTTCCTGGTTTGTATTTTCAAGTCAACTTGAAAAAAATCAGCAATAAAATCAACTTGAAAATACAGAATCACAGATTCTGTGATTCTGTATTTTCAAGTTGATTTTATTGCTGATTTTTAATTGCATTTAAGTCAAGGATCCCAGATTGCCGATTTAAAACATTTGATTGTACGCTTGTTTTTTTGTTTTTTGGTTTTTTTTTTTTCCTTTATGCTTCTGTTTTCCTGAAAGATGTTTGTACTCCCTTCTTGGTACAACCCTTCAAATATTAGTCGTAAATTGTTGCCTTTTCAATGAAATTAGAACGCCTTTATTTTGGCAATTGCTTCTCTGCATGCTTATTTAAACAATAACATCTAATTAGTAACTTGAGAGTCTTTGTTTAATTTTTTTATTGTGTAGGAAACACAGAATGATACATTTCGGCGATGATGGGTGGTGGTAACTAATGTCCTTGGAAACTGGAATTCAGTTTAATGCAGTGTGGGGTCCACAATTTTGATGAATTCCTGAGAAAAACAACAGACCTCTCTCAAACGGTGGTAGCAGCAGGTATGAATTAGGGTGGTTTGTGGTCACTGCAGAGTAGATTTTCAAAATGTTTGTGTAGTTCCTGTCCCATTTCTACCCTGCCTCATGCCCATCGGCAGGGAAGGGTCTCAGGTCCATCCTCTGACCGTTCTGTGGTGGATCCTCGTTGCTCGTTTTGCCCAATGCCAAGTTGGTGGGAGATGACAGGTACTGGTGGGGAGTGCTGTCCTCTGGCTTGGAATCATGGAATCATAGAATGGGTAGAGTTGGAAGGGACCTTAAAGATCACCTAGTTCCAACCCCCTGCCCTGGGCAGGGACACCTCCCACCAGACCAGGTTGCTCCAAGCCCCCTCCAACCTGGCCTTGAACCCTTCCAGGGATGGGGCAGCCACAGCTTCTCTGGGCAACCTGGGCCAGGCTCTCACCAACCTCACAGTGAAGAGTTTCTTTCTAATATCTAATCTAAATCTCCACTTTTTCATTTTAAAACCATTACCCCTCATCCTATGCTGTCCATCCCCATCCCTCCTGTAGCCCCCTTCAGGTACTGGAAGGCCACTATAAGGTCTCCCCCTGCTTGTAAGAAGATCCTGTAGGTGAGCAGAAGCAGGACCTGGCAGTGATATCCAACTGTTTGGCATCCTCAGAATAAGCCTTTTCTCCTTTGTCGTTAGGCAGATGATATCTTCAATGCTTTTGGACCATTTTAGAAAACTTAAAAGGTACATAAAAGTGTGAACCTGTCTCAGCTCGTTTGGTGTAGAAGATAAACATCAAGAGCTCACTCAAATGAAAGATGCTTTTTTTCCCCCCCCCCATTCTTTCTTTCTCTGAATTTCACTGAATTTTTAGAG
>NW_015091512.1:0-3814 GCF_001431845.1 Calidris pugnax | reverse complement strand
ATTGGGCAGGGAAATAGTTGTTTGGACAACGATCAGGAAAAAAGCTTCAGAGTGCTACACTTAATACTGTCTTGCTCTGGTTATTGGGCAGGGAAATAGTTGTTTGGACAATGATCAGGAAAAAAGCTTTAGAGTGCTACACTGTCTTGCTCTGTTATGATCAGTAGAGTTTCAGTCCCAGTTCCACTTACTTTACATGTCTGGACTTTTCTATTTCACTAGATTTCATCTTTAAAGAGGTTATTGATTTGTTTTCCATTTAAGAAGCTTGTGAACTCCATGTGATAATTGGTCAAATGAATTTTTCATCATTAGATACTCTCTTAAAGCAACACGTTTGATGTCCAAATCAATAAAAATGTTTTCCTGTTCATGTTACTGGTTTACGTTTAGTTAGAAGAATTAAATCGTTATCACCAGACTGACTGTCATCTAGTAGTTACTAAAAAAAAAAAAATCTGCCTTAATACAGTACTCAACTGGACTCATTTTAGCGCTAATTACCTCATAATTTGCCAAATATCATAATAATACAGAGGATGAGCATGATTTGTGGATTCAAGTTGAACCATGCATTCTACTGAAATACATCACACAGTAAAGATACCAGGTTTCAGACCTGCACCCTTTGTAGAGGTAGAAGTTTGAAGCAGAGAATGATCCCCTTTCTCATACTAAAAAGAGAGGATGAAATAATTTTTGTTTTTTAAATAAAATCTCAGCTTTTAATTGGAGCAGTGGTACTGGAAATTCTGGAATCTTTATTGGGAGATTTTTTTAGAAACAGACAATTGTCAGGAAATACATGTTTTGTGCAAGAGCATGATTTGTGGATTCAAGTTGAACCATGCATTCTACTGAAATACATCACACAGTAAAGATACCAGGTTTCAGACCTGCACCCTTTGTAGAGGTAGAAGTTTGAAGCAGAGAATGATCCCCTTTCTCATACTAAAAAGAGAGGATGAAATAATTTTTGTTTTTTAAATAAAATCTCAGCTTTTAATTGGAGCAGTGGTACTGGAAATTCTGGAATCTTTATTGGGAGATTTTTTTAGAAACAGACAATTGTCAGGAAATACATGTTTTGTGCAAAAAGAACCTGATACATTCTAATAGAGAGTCATAAACTTTAACTTGGTACTTGTATTCTATTTAATCTAGAAATAGGTCTTTAGTTTGAGAGGGTGGGGTAGTTGACTATTTATATGGTAAAAGTATTGCGGATTTAAGTATCTTTTGAAGTGTGAAAGAGGGCAAGCGTTTATCACTTTTTAAACTGCCTAGGGAACTGTGACAGCTGCCATTTGTTTAGGAGATGTTAGAATGCAAATATACACACAAAGGGTTTGCTGTGGATGTAGTGCAGTCCATCCTTTCACAATTAAGGTGTCGAACCTCTTGCTCATGTTAACGGATCAACTGTTAAGGAATTCCTCAAAATTTCTAGCAAAAAGAAAAGACTTGCAACTTTTTCTACCACTAATCAATATAAATACTGTTTAATGCAAAACCAAGTAAGAAAAAGATTTGGATGGGCTTTTTTCTGTTCTTCACTTGTTTTTTTTCTGTTTCATAGTATCTGTTAAAATAATTTGGGATCTGTAAACTTGTATTTCCATTATTGATTTGATGTTCCTTGAAGGAGTTACTGACTCTTCACTTTGTGAATGGAGTATTTATTTTACCCCACTATTTTGAACAAATGATAACGAGTTTAATTAATTGTACTAATTTAATTAATCGTACTAATTTAATTAATCAATTCAACTGAAATGAAAGTATAATATTATAAAGCAGAAAACACCGATTCTTATTTGAAGCTGAAATTTTCTAAAGACTTCTGAAATTGAATTAGAATTTTATAATTTAAAAGTTATATTTTAAAAAATGGAAAGAATTTTTGTTGGTTTCAGTACTTACCTGGCAGAACTGGCAGTACTTTTTATTTTACAGTATTCAGCTCTGTGAGAAGATACAGGTTTTCTAGAATTACAGAATGTGGTGCATCTGGGCAAGATATTAAAAACATGGTTTCTGTGAAACCTGTATAGCTTGAGGATGTTTTCTATTGGATTTGGTAGGTGATGCTCTGAAAAACAACAGCATGCTCTTTTTGCTGGGCTTAACAAAGTTTATTTAGTTTTTCAACTAATCAACTGATTTTAACAAACTTAAAAAAACCTCACAAGTTGGGAATCAGCATATTGATTTTAAAAAAAACTTCAAAGAAACCACTAACTTGCTGTCAGACAAACCCATTTCCTTAATTTAATTATACCTTCCTTACAATAGGAATTACATTTTTAAATTGATATCAGATGGTAGATAAAGTAAGTACAGTAGAATGTCAGCTTTTTTTAAAGCAGGAATTTCTGTAAACAAACAAAAAATGAATGCAATTTACTTTTCAGAATGACTCAGCCAGTGTCCATGTTTTTAGTATCCTTTACCGTGTCATCTGCATCTCTTCCCATTACTACTAGTTCTTGATTTATTTATTTTTTAAATTTTTATAGTTATTTATTTCCTAGTGCTATGATGACTCATTTCTTCAAAGCCTAATGTGTCTGTAATCCTAATAATAAATTCTATTTGGAGAGCACTAGCATATACACCTGAGGAACAAATTCAGTTTAACAAGACTTTCATTTTAGGGAAGACAAAGGAACAGTGTGTCAGTTATAGATGCCTGAGACTGATTTGATTACCTGGGGTTCTGGAAATATGGTTTGAATTGGGATAGGCATACCTATTACTCAGAAAGACCTCCATCTCTTTGATGTCAAAGTGACCTAAGTGACCATAAGAGAAGGCACTAATTATTGTCATTTCTTAGTAGTAACAACGAGTGGCTGGGACTTAATGGCCTCAGGTTTGCTGTACTTGAAAGACTGAGCAATTCATTTTGTGATTTACTGTATGCTGTAGATTACATGCTGTACAAACTGTGGTCTTCTGAGATCAATTTCTAAGGGCTGTTATAAGTAAGCTTAGGATTTTCATTAAAATGCACCAAAAGTTGTAAGCAGTATATTTATATTTCTGAAGATTGGTGTAGGAATTATGAACTTTCTTCAAGTGATATTTTACAACAACTTGTTGCATGAAATTTTGTCTATTACATGGGTTTGTATGGTCATATAAATTATGAAAAATTCTTGTTAATTTTAAGTAGTTTTTATGCCCTACATGATTTCATTTTAAAGAATATTTGCTCTGCCTCTTAACAGCATGATTTTGTAGAAGGTGGGCTGAGAAAATACCAAGCATGGAAAGAGCATGATTCTCTTCAAAGACCATACTAATTTCTAGTTGCATTTTATTTCTGATTCCAAGTTGTCAGAAAGAAGTAGATAAACCACAAAAAAAGTGATCTAAATACTGATGGCACTTTTAACTCTATAGGAGACCCCATTTTATTTCAGAAAATAAGGATGCATAGTGAGGTGGTTTTTTATAGACTTAGTAGGTTCTGTGGCCATAAATCTTTCTAAGATGCTGGCAGTTCATGCAGGGATTTTCTTAAGTAGCATTAAAACTACCAAAATGTTGCCATGGTTTTTGTTAGGACTTACAGATATAGAAGCATGGAGGAAAAAAAGAACAACCCCAAATTAAACCAAAATCCAAAAAATCCCACACCTAAAGCCCCTAAGCGTGGTACTGAAAAATATGTCTGATTTCTGTTGATGTCCTACTCAATAAAGTGTTCTACATGCTACGTATACTAGTTGTATAGGTACTTCATTCATTTCAGGTTAATATTTCGTTTGTTTTTAATTGTATCTTCAAAAGCAACCCCCAAATATGA
>NW_015091511.1:41910-45469 GCF_001431845.1 Calidris pugnax | reverse complement strand
GGGGGTGTAGGGCACCGTGTGGACCTATAGTGCCCCATATGGGGCTTGTATGTGCCGTAGGGTCCTATAAAGTGCCATATATGGGCCTATAGGTCGACCTATATGGACCTATAGCACCCTATATGGACTTATAGCTTGACCCATATGGACCTATAGGACCCTATATACACCTGTAGGGCACCGTATGGTCCTATAGTGCCCATATAGGGCTTGTATGTGCTGTAAGGTCCTATAAAGCGCCATATATGGGCCTATAGCTTGACCTATATGGACTCATAGCACCCTGTATGGACCTATAGCACGATGTATATGGACCTATAGGACCCTGTATGGACCTATAGGACACCGTAGGGCCCTATAGGGCACCTTATGGACCTACAGTGCCCCATATAGGGCTTGTATGTGCCGTAGGGTCCTCTAGAGCACCATATATGGACCTATAGCTTGACCCATATGGACCTATAGGACCCTATATGGACCCATAGCACCCTATATGGACCCATAGCACGATGTATATGGACCTATAGGACCCTGTATGGACCCGTAGGACACTGTAGGGCCCTATAGGGCAGCGTGTGGACCTATAGCGCACCATATATGGTCCTGTGTATGCCGTAGGGTCCTATAGAGCACCCTATATGGACCTATAGCTTGACCCATATGAACCCATAGGACCCTGTATGGACCTGTAAGACACTGTAGGGCCCTATAGGGCACCATATGGACCTATAGTGCTCCATATAGGGCTTCTATGTGCCGTAGGGTCCTATAGAGTGCCTTATATGGGCCTATAGCTCAATGTATATGGACCTATAGCACCCTATATGGACCTATAGCTTGACCCATATGGACCTGTAGGACACTGTAGGGCCCTATAGTGCACCGCATGGACCTACAGTGCCCCATATAGGGCTTGTATGTGCCGTAGGGTCCTATAGAGTGCCTTATATGGGCCTATAGCTCAATGTATATGGACCTATAGCACCCTATATGGACCTATAGGACACCGTAGGGCCCTATAGTGCACCGCATAGACCTATGGTGCCCCATGTAGAGCTCGTATGTGCTACATGGTCCTATAGAGCACCTTATATGGACCTATAGCTTGACCTATATGGACTCATAGCACCCTGTATGGACCTATAGCGCGATGTATATGGGCCTATAAGACACCCTATGGCCCTATGGCACACTGTATGGACCTATAGTGCAGCATACACAGCCCTGTATGTGCCCTATGGTCCTATAGCGCACCCTATATGGCCCCATAGCTCAATGTAGAGCCCCATAGCCTACCTATATGGCCCCATAATGCCCCCTACATGGCCCTATAGCACAATGTAGAGCCCTATAGCCCACCTTACAGCCCCATAGCGCCCCCTATATGGCCCCATAGCCTGCCCTACAGCCCCATAGCACCCCCTATATGGCCCCATAGCCCATCATATGGCCCCATAACACAATATAGAGCCCCATAGCCCGCCCTACAGCCCCATAGCGCCCCCTATATGGCCCTATAGCTCAATGTAGAGCCCCATAACCCCCCTTTGGCCCCATAGCACCCCCTATATGGCCCCATAGCCCACCCTACAGCCCCATAGCACCCCCTATATGGCCCTATAGCCCATCATATGGCCCCATAACACAATATAGAGCCCCATCGCCCGCCCTACAGCCCCATAACACACCCTATATGGCCCTATAGCTCAATGTAGAACCCCATAGCTCCCCCTATATGGCCCCATAGCCCACCATATGGCCCCATAGCGCAATGTACAGCCCTATAGCCCACCCGACAGCCCTATAGCGCCCCCTATATGGCCCCATAGCCCACCCTACAGACCCATAGTGCGATGTAGAGCCCTATAGCCCACCCTACAGCCCTATAGCACCCCCTATATGGCCCCATAGCCCACCCTACAGCCACAAAACGCCCCCTATATGGCCCTATAGACCTCCATATGGCCCTATAGCACAATGTAGAGCCCTATAGCCCACTCTACAGCCCCATAGCACCCCCTATATGGCCCCATAGCCCACCCTACAGACCTATAGCACCCCCTATATAGCCCTATAGCCCACCGTATGGCCCCATAGTGCAATGTAGAGCTCTATAGTGCACCCTACAGCCCCATAGTGCACCCTATATGGCCCTATAGCTCAATGTAGAGCCCCATAACCCACCTTTGGCCCCATAGCGCCCCCTATATTGCCCCATAGCCCACCCTACAGACCCATAGCGCCCCCTATATGGCCATATAGCGCCATATGTAGCCCTATAGCCCACCCTACATCCCCATAGCGCACCCTATATGGCCCCATAGCCTGCCCTACAGCCTCAGAGCGCCCCCCATATGGCCCCATAGCCCATCCTACAGCCCCATAGCACAATGTAGAGCCCTATAGTGCACCCTACAGCCCCATAGCACCCCCTATATGGCCCTATAGCTCAATGTAGAGCCCCATAACCCACCTTTGGCCCCATAGCACCCCCTATTTGGCCCCATAGCCCACTCTACAGACCCATAGCGCCCCCTATATGGCCCCATAGCCCACCCTACAGCCCCATAGCGCCCCCTATATGGCCCTATAGCCCACCTTACAGACCCATAGCACCCACCCAAATTTTCCCTCCACCCATCTTTTTCTCCCAAGTTTCTCCATCTTTCCTCCTCCCTCCATCTAGAGCCCCATAACCCACCTTACAGCCCCATAGCGCCCCCTAAGTGGCCCTATAGCACCATATATGGCCCCATAGCCCACCCTACAGACCCATAGCACCCCCCATATGGCCCCATAGCCCACCCTACAGCCCCATAGCGCCCCCTATATGGCCCTATAGCTCAATGTAGAGCCCCATAACCCACCTTTGGCCCCATAGCACCCCCTATATGGCCCCATAGCCCACCCTACAGCCACAAAACGCCCCCTGTATGGCCCTATAGCCCTCCATATGGCCCCATAGTGCAACGTAGAGCCCCATAACCCACCTTACAGCCCCATAGCACCCCCTATATGGCCCTATAGCCCACCCTACAGCCCCATAGCACCCCCTATATGGCCCCGTAGCCCACCCTACGGACCCATAGTGCCCCCTATACGGCCCTATAGTGCCATGTATAGCCCCATAGGCCACCTATATGGCCTCATAGCGCCCCCTATATGGCCCTATAGTCCTCCATATGGCCCCATAGCGCAACGTACAGCCCTATAACCCACATTAAAGCCCCATAGCGCCCCCTATATGGCCCTATAGCCCTCCTTATGGCCCCATAGAGTGATGTAGAGCCCTATAGCCCACCCTACAGCCCCATAGCACACCCTATATGGCCCTATAGTGCCATGTATAGCCCCATAGGCCACCTATATGGCCCCATAGCACCCCCTATATGGCCCCATAGCCCACCTTACAGCCCCATAGCACACCCCATTTGGCCATATAGCCCACCATATGGCCCCATAGCACAATGTAGAGCCCTATAGCCCACCTTACAGCCCTATAGCGCACCCTATATGGCCCCATAGCCCACCCTACAGCCACATATCCCACCCTACAGCC
>NW_015091511.1:28673-32980 GCF_001431845.1 Calidris pugnax | reverse complement strand
GGGGGGGGCTATAGGGCATCGTAGGGGGGTGTAGGGCACCGTGTGGACCTATAGTGCCCCATATGGGGCTTGTATGTGCCGTAGGGTCCTATAAAGTGCCATATATGGGCCTATAGGTCGACCTATATGGACCTATAGCACCCTATATGGACTTATAGCTTGACCCATATGGACCTATAGGACCCTATATACACCTGTAGGGCACCGTATGGTCCTATAGTGCCCATATAGGGCTTGTATGTGCTGTAAGGTCCTATAAAGCGCCATATATGGGCCTATAGCTTGACCTATATGGACCCATAGCACCCTATATGGACCCATAGCACGATGTATATGGACCTATAGGACCCTGTATGGACCCGTAGGACACTGTAGGGCCCTATAGGGCAGCGTGTGGACCTATAGCGCACCATATATGGTCCTGTGTATGCCGTAGGGTCCTATAGAGCACCCTATATGGACCTATAGCTTGACCCATATGAACCCATAGGACCCTGTATGGACCCGTAGGACACTGTAGGGCCCTATAGGGCAGCGTGTGGACCTATAGCGCACCATATATGGTCCTGTGTATGCCGTAGGGTCCTATAGAGTGTCATATACAGACCTATAGCTCAGTGTATATGGACCTATAGCACCCTATATGGACCCATAGCACGATGTATATGGACCCATAGGACCCTATATGGACCTATAGGACACCGTAGGGCCCTATAGTGCACCGCATGGACCTACAGTGCCCCATATAGGGCTTGTATGTGCCGTAGGGTCCTATAGAGTGTCATATACAGACCTATAGCTCAGTGTATATGGACCTATAGCACCCTATATGGACCCATAGCACGATGTATATGGACCCATAGGACCCTATATGGACCTATAGGACACCGTAGGGCCCTATAGTGCACCGCATAGACCTATGGTGCCCCATGTAGAGCTCGTATGTGCTACATGGTCCTATAGAGCACCTTATATGGACCTATAGCTTGACCTATATGGACTCATAGCACCCTGTATGGACCTATAGCGCGATGTATATGGGCCTATAAGACACCCTATGGCCCTATGGCACACTGTATGGACCTATAGTGCAGCATACACAGCCCTGTATGTGCCCTATGGTCCTATAGCGGACCCTATATGGCCCCATAGCTCAATGTAGAGCCCCATAGCCTACCTATATGGCCCCATAATGCCCCCTACATGGCCCTATAGCACAATGTAGAGCCCTATAGCCCACCTTACAGCCCCATAGCGCCCCCTATATGGCCCCATAGCCTGCCCTACAGCCCCATAGCACCCCCTATATGGCCCCATAGCCCATCATATGGCCCCATAACACAATATAGAGCCCCATAGCCCGCCCTACAGCCCCATAGCGCCCCCTATATGGCCCTATAGCTCAATGTAGAGCCCCATAACCCCCCTTTGGCCCCATAGCACCCCCTATATGGCCCCATAGCCCACCCTACAGCCCCATAGCACCCCCTATATGGCCCTATAGCCCATCATATGGCCCCATAACACAATATAGAGCCCCATCGCCCGCCCTACAGCCCCATAACACACCCTATATGGCCCTATAGCTCAATGTAGAACCCCATAGCTCCCCCTATATGGCCCCATAGCCCACCATATGGCCCCATAGCGCAATGTACAGCCCTATAGCCCACCCGACAGCCCTATAGCGCCCCCTATATGGCCCCATAGCCCACCCTACAGACCCATAGTGCGATGTAGAGCCCTATAGCCCACCCTACAGCCCTATAGCACCCCCTATATGGCCCCATAGCCCACCCTACAGCCACAAAACGCCCCCTATATGGCCCTATAGACCTCCATATGGCCCTATAGCACAATGTAGAGCCCTATAGCCCACTCTACAGCCCCATAGCACCCCCTATATGGCCCCATAGCCCACCCTACAGACCTATAGCACCCCCTATATAGCCCTATAGCCCACCGTATGGCCCCATAGTGCAATGTAGAGCTCTATAGTGCACCCTACAGCCCCATAGTGCACCCTATATGGCCCTATAGCTCAATGTAGAGCCCCATAACCCACCTTTGGCCCCATAGCGCCCCCTATATTGCCCCATAGCCCACCCTACAGACCCATAGCGCCCCCTATATGGCCATATAGCGCCATATGTAGCCCTATAGCCCACCCTACATCCCCATAGCGCACCCTATATGGCCCCATAGCCTGCCCTACAGCCCCATAGCACCCCCTATATGGCCCTATAGCTCAATGTAGAACCCCATAGCGCCCCCTATATGGCCCTATAGCTCAATGTAGAACCCCATAGCGCCCCCTATATGGCCCTATAGCTCAATGTAGAACCCCATAGCGCCCCCTATATGGCCCTATAGCTCAATGTAGAACCCCATAGCGCCCCCTATATGGCCCTATAGCTCAATGTAGAACCCCATAGCGCCCCCTATATGGCCCTATAGCTCAATGTAGAACCCCATAGCGCCCCCTATATGGCCCTATAGCTCAATGTAGAACCCCATAGCGCCCCCTATATGGCCCTATAGCTCAATGTAGAACCCCATAGCGCCCCCTATATGGCCCTATAGCTCAATGTAGAACCCCATAGCGCCCCCTATATGGCCCTATAGCTCAATGTAGAACCCCATAGCGCCCCCTATATGGCCCTATAGCTCAATGTAGAACCCCATAGCGCCCCCTATATGGCCCTATAGCTCAATGTAGAACCCCATAGCGCCCCCTATATGGCCCTATAGCTCAATGTAGAACCCCATAGCGCCCCCTATATGGCCCTATAGCTCAATGTAGAACCCCATAGCGCCCCCTATATGGCCCTATAGCTCAATGTAGAACCCCATAGCGCCCCCTATATGGCCCTATAGCTCAATGTAGAACCCCATAGCGCCCCCTATATGGCCCTATAGCTCAATGTAGAACCCCATAGCGCCCCCTATATGGCCCTATAGCTCAATGTAGAACCCCATAGCGCCCCCTATATGGCCCTATAGCTCAATGTAGAACCCCATAGCGCCCCCTATATGGCCCTATAGCTCAATGTAGAACCCCATAGCGCCCCCTATATGGCCCTATAGCTCAATGTAGAACCCCATAGCGCCCCCTATATGGCCCTATAGCTCAATGTAGAACCCCATAGCGCCCCCTATATGGCCCTATAGCTCAATGTAGAACCCCATAGCGCCCCCTATATGGCCCTATAGCTCAATGTAGAACCCCATAGCGCCCCCTATATGGCCCTATAGCTCAATGTAGAACCCCATAGCGCCCCCTATATGGCCCTATAGCTCAATGTAGAACCCCATAGCGCCCCCTATATGGCCCTATAGCTCAATGTAGAACCCCATAGCGCCCCCTATATGGCCCTATAGCTCAATGTAGAACCCCATAGCGCCCCCTATATGGCCCTATAGCCCACCATATGGCCCCTTAGCGCAGTGTAGAGCCCTATAGTCCACCCTACAGCCCTATAGCGCCCCCCATATGGCCCTATAGCCCATCCTACAGACCCATAGCCCACCCTATATATGGCCCTATAGCTCAATGTAGAGCCCCATAGCCCACCCTACAGACCCATAGTGCGATGTAGAGCCCTATAGCCCACTCTACAGCCCTATAGCACCCCCTATATGGCCCCATAGCCCACCCTACAGCCACAAAACGCCCCCTGTATGGCCCTATAGCCCTCCATATGGCCCCATAGTGCAACGTAGAGCCCCATAACCCACCTTACAGCCCCATAGCACCCCCTATATGGCCCTATAGCCCACCCTACAGCCCCATAGCACCCCCTATATGGCCCCGTAGCCCACCCTACGGACCCATAGTGCCCCCTATACGGCCCTATAGTGCCATGTATAGCCCCATAGGCCACCTATATGGCCTCATAGCGCCCCCTATATGGCCCTATAGTCCTCCATATGGCCCCATAGCGCAACGTACAGCCCTATAACCCACATTAAAGCCCCATAGCGCCCCCTATATGGCCCTATAGCCCTCCTTATGGCCCCATAGAGTGATGTAGAGCCCTATAGCCCACCCTACAGCCCCATAGCACACCCTATATGGCCCTATAGTGCCATGTATAGCCCCATAGGCCACCTATATGGCCCCATAGCACCCCCTATATGGCCCCATAGCCCACCTTACAGCCCCATAGCACACCCCATTTGGCCATATAGCCCACCATATGGCCCCATAGCACAATGTAGAGCCCTATAGCCCACCTTACAGCCCTATAGCGCACCCTATATGGCCCCATAGCCCACCCTACAGCCACATATCCCACCCTACAGCC
>NW_015091511.1:27952-28629 GCF_001431845.1 Calidris pugnax | reverse complement strand
GACACAGGGACCTTCTGGGGACATGGGGAACCTCTGGGGACATGGGGGTGGCAGGAGGACCCCAAGGAGACACAGGGACCTTCTGGGGACATGGGGTGGCAGGGGGACCTTCTGGGGACATGGGGACCTTCTGGGGACGTGGGGGTGGCAGGAGGACCCAAGGGGACCCGCAGGTGGCAGGAGGACCCCAAGGAGACACAGGGACCTTCTGGGGACATGGGGTGGCAGGAGGACCCCAAGGGGACATAAGGACCTTCTGGGGACATGGGGGTGGCAGGAGGACCCCAGGGGGACATGGGGGTGGCAGGGGGGTCTTCTGAGGACATGGGGAGCTTCTGGGGACATGGGGGTGGCAGGAGGACCCCAAGGAGACATAAGGACCTTCTGGGGACATGGGGACCCTCTGGGGACATGGAGGTGACAGGAGGACCCAAGGGGACCCGAAGGTGGCAGGAGGACCCAAGGAGACACAGGGACCTTCTGGGGACATGGGGGTGACAGGGGGGCCTTCTGAGGACATGGGGAACCTCTGGGGACATGGGGGTGGCAGGAGGACTCCAAGGGACATGGGAATAGCAGGAGGACCCCAAGGGGACATAGGGACCTTCTGGGGACACAGGGACCTTCTGGGGACATGGGGGTGGCAGGGGGACCCCGAGGGGACACTGGGACCTTTG
>NW_015091511.1:26470-27834 GCF_001431845.1 Calidris pugnax | reverse complement strand
GTGGGGGCCTTCGGGGGACGGGGGGACCTGCTGGGGACATGGGGGGGACACATGAGGGACATGTGGGGACCTGCTGGGGAGATAGGGGGACACATGCTGGGGACGTGGGGACCTTCTGGGGACATGGGGACCTGCTGGGGACCTGCTGGGGAGATAGGGGGACACATGTGGGATGTATGGGGACCTTCTGGGGACATGGGGACCTTCTGGGGACGTGGGGGTGGCAGAAGGACTCCAAGAGGACCCACAGATGGCAGGAGAACCCCAAGGAGACACAGGGACCTTCTGGGGACATGGGGTGGCAGGGGGACCCTCTGGGGACATGGGGACCTTCTGGGGACGTGGGGGTGGCAGGAGGACCCAAGGGGACCCGCAGGTGGCAGGAGGACCCCAAGGAGACACAGGGACCTTCTGGGGACATGGGGTGGCAGGAGGACCCCAAGGGGACATAAGGACCTTCTGGGGACATGGGGGTGGCAGGAGGACCCCAAGGGGACACAGGGACCTTCTGGGGACATGGGGGTGGCAGGAGGACCCCAAGGGGACACAGGGACCTTCTGGGGACATGGGGACCCTCTGGGGACATGGGGGTGGCAGGAGGACCCCAAGGGATGTGTGGGTGGCAGGAGGACCCCAAGGAGACACAGGGACCTTCTGGGGGCATGGGGGTGGCAGGAGAACCCCAGGGGGACATCGGGATGGCAGGAGGACCCAAGGGGACATGGGGACCCTCTGGGGACATGGGGGTGGCAGGAGGACCCCAAGGGGACACAGGGACCTTCTGGGGACATGGGGAACCTCTGGGGACATGGGGGTGGCAGGAGGACCCCAAGGGACATGGGGAGCTTCTGGGGACCTGGTTGTGGCAGGAGGACCCCAGGAGGACATGGGGGTGGCAGGAGGACCCCAAGGGACATGGAGACCCTCTGGAGATGTGGCAGTGGCAGGAGGACCTCCTGGGGACATGGGGACCTTCTGGGGATGTGGCAGTGGCAGGAGGACCCCAAGGGACATGGGGACCCTCTGGAGATGTGGCAGTGGCAGGAGGACCTCCTGGGGACATGGGGACCTTCTGGGGATGTGGCAGTGGCAGGAGGACCCCAAGGGACATGGGGACCCTCTGGAGATGTGGCAGTGGCAGGAGGACCTCCTGGGGACATGGGGACCTTCTGGGGATGTGGCAGTGGCAGGAGGACCCCAAGGGACATGGGGACCCTCTGGAGATGTGGCAGTGGCAGGAGGACCTTCTGGGGACATGAGGACCCTCTGGGGACGTGGCAGTGGCAGGAGGACCTCCTGGGGACATGGGGGTGGCAGGAAGATTCCAAGGGACATGGGGACCTTCTGGGGACACGGGGGGGGCA
>NW_015091511.1:24108-25496 GCF_001431845.1 Calidris pugnax | reverse complement strand
GGAGATGGGGAGATGGGGAGATGGGGAGATGGGATGGGCATGGAGATGGGCATGGGGACATGGGGACGTGGAGATGGGGACATGGGGAGATGGGGAGATGGGATGGGGATGGAGATGGGGAGATGGACATGGGGACATGGGGCGGGCATGGAGAGATGGAGAGGGCATGGGGACGTGGAGATGGGATGGGCATGAGGGCATGGGGATGTGGAGATGGGGACATGGAGATGGGGACATGGGGTGCGCATGGGGACGTGGGCATTGGGAGAAGGGATGGGCATGGAGATGGGGAGGTGGGCATGGGGAGATGGGGACAGAGGGATATGGGGACACAAGGCGGACATTGGGAACATGGGATGGGCATGGGGACATGGAGATGTCATGCCATCCCATCCCATCCCCATCCCCATCCCCATCTCCATCTCCATCCCCATCTCCATCTCCCCATCCCCAAGGGACATGGAGACCCTCTGGAGATGTGGCAGTGGCAGGAGGACCTCCTGGGGACATGGGGACCTTCTGGGGATGTGGCAGTGGCAGGAGGACCCCAAGGGACATGGGGACCCTCTGGAGATGTGGCAGTGGCAGGAGGACCTTCTGGGGACATGAGGACCCTCTGGGGACGTGGCAGTGGCAGGAGGACCTCCTGGGGACATGGGGGTGGCAGGAAGATTCCAAGGGACATGGGGACCTTCTGGGGACACGGGGGTGGCAGGAGGACCCTCTGGGGACATGGGGCCACCAGGAGAACCCCAAGGGGCCATGGAGATGCCAGGAGGACCCAAGGGGACATGGAGGCACATGGACCCCAAGGAGATGTGGTGACACCAGCTGGACCCCGTGGGGCTGCACCCCCCCTCCTTGAGGAGGACCCAAGCCCTTCCCTCCCCCCCCCCATGGCCCTGGTGGGTCCCCGTGTGCGTGTCCCTCAGAAGCCCTTGATGTGACAATAGGCTTCCAGGCTGGCGAAGAGGATGTAGAGGAGCCAGAGGCCGAGGAAGAGGCCGGCGGTGAGGAGTTTGGGGGTGCGGGGCCCCCCCAGCTCGCCCCCGATGTGGGGCCGGCGGCGGTACATGAGGACGCTGATGCAGACGAAGGCGAAGATGGTGAAGAGGGTGACGGAGAAGGCCAAGGTCCCCGTCTGGACCTCGAAGTCCCGGCCTTGGGCCGCCCAATAAATGGCGGCCACCGACCAGGCCACCCCCAGCCCCAGGAAGACGTTGACGGCGTTGGAGCCCGTGACGTTGCCGATGGAGGCGTCGGCGCACTGGTCCTGCAGCGCCGCCACCTTGCTGGCGAAGGTGTCTGGGGGGTGGGGGGTTGGTGGGACGTGAGGTGGGCGTGGGGACACGGGGACGGGGAGGTGGGATGGGGGTGGAGATGGGGAG
>NW_015091511.1:8721-23902 GCF_001431845.1 Calidris pugnax | reverse complement strand
AGATGGGATGGGCATGGAGATGGGGAGATGGGCATGGGGACATGGGGAGATGGGATGGGCATGGGGAGATGGGCATGGGGACATGGGGCAGGCATGGGGACGTGGAGATGGGGAGATGGGATGGGCATGGAGATGGGCATGGGGACATGGGGACGTGGAGATGGGGACATGGGGAGATGGGGAGATGGGATGGGGATGGAGATGGGGAGATGGACATGGGGACATGGGGCGGGCATGGAGAGATGGAGAGGGCATGGGGACGTGGAGATGGGATGGGCATGAGGGCATGGGGATGTGGAGATGGGGACATGGAGATGGGGACATGGGGTGCGCATGGGGACGTGGGCATTGGGAGAAGGGATGGGCATGGAGATGGGGAGGTGGGCATGGGGAGATGGGGACAGAGGGATATGGGGACACAAGGCGGACATTGGGAACATGGGATGGGCATGGGGACATGGAGATGTCATGCCATCCCATCCCATCCCCATCCCCATCCCCATCTCCATCTCCATCCCCATCTCCATCTCCCCATCTCCACCCCCACCTCATCTCCACCTCCACCCCCATCTCCATCCCCACCTCCATCTCCATCCCCATCTCCATCCATATCCCCATCTCTATCCAATCCCCATCTCCTCCCCATCTCCATCTCCATCCCCATCCCATCTTCATCTCCACCTCCACCTCCATCTCCATCCCCATCTCCATCTCCACCCCCATCCCATCTCCATCCCCATCTCCATCTCCATCTCCATCCCCATCCCCATCTCCATCCCATCCCCATCTCCATCTCCATCTCCATCTCCATCCCCATCCCAATCTCCATCTCCATCCCCATCATCTCCATCCCCATCTCCATCCCCATCCCAATCTCCATCATCTCCTCCCCACCCCCTCCCTCACCGGGGATGGAGGTGCCGAGGGCCACGAAGACGACGGCGTTGACCGAGTCCTTGAGGCCCACGGTGCAGCCGAAGTGGGCGGCCAGGTCCCCGATGAGGGCGGTGAGGATGCCGATGAGGAGGATGGAGACGCCGAAGCAGGCCCAGCCGTTGCAGTACTCGGTGGGGGGGACGCAGGCGAAGAGGACCTTCCAGAAGACCGTCAGGAAGTGCATGACGTAGTCGAAGCAGGAGGGCAGCCGCTCCTCACGCCCGTCCTCCTCCTCCTCCTCCTCGCCTGCCGGGGAAGGGTCACCCTCAGCGCCCACGGCGGGTGGCCACGGGGAGGGGGGTTGTCCCCAGGGTGGTGGCCACCAGGGCACTTGGCCCAAGGTGCATGGTGGTCTCAGGGTGGTGGTGGCCACAAGGTGGTGGTGGTCACAGGGTGGTAGCTACGAGGTGGTGGTAGCCACAAGGTGTATGGTCTCAGGGTGGGTGATGGTGGCCACAAGGTGGTGGTGGCCATGGAGGAGTGGCCACAAGGTGGTGGCCCCAAGGGTGTATGGTCTCAGGGTGGTGGCCACAGGGTAGTGGTGGCCACAAGGTGGTGGTGGCCACAGGGTGGTGGCCCCAAGGGTGTATGGTCTCAGGGTGGTGGCCCCCAGGGTGCTTGGCCCCAGGGTGCATGGTCTCAGGGTGGTGGCCACAGGGTGGTGGCCCAAGGATGGTGGCCATAGGGTCATGGCCAGAAGGTGGTGGCCCAAGGATGGTGACCACAAGGTGGATGGTCCCAGGGTGGTGGCCACAGGGTGGTGGCCCCAAGGGTGTATGGTCTCAGGGTGGTGGCCACAGGGAGGGGGCCCAAGGCTGGTGGCCATAGGGTCATGGCCAGAAGGTGGTGGCCCAAGGATGGTGGCCATAGGGTCATGGCCAGAAGGTGGTGGCCCAAGGATGGTGACCACAAGGTGGATGGTCCCAGGGTGGTGGCCACAGGGTGGATGGTCCCAGGGTGGTGGCCCTAGGATGGTGGCCACAAGGTGGTGGCCAGAATGTGGTGGCCCAAGGATGGTGGCCACAAAGTGGATGGTCCCAGGGTGGTGGCCACAAAGTGGTGGCCCTAGGATGGTGGCCATAGGGTCATGGCCAGAAGGTGGTGGCCCAAGGATGGTGACCACAAGGTGGACGGTCCCAGGGTGGTGGCCACAGGGTGGTGGCCCCAGGGCTGGAGACCCACCTGCGCTGACGGTGATGGCTTCCAGGAACTGCTCCCTCCAGGAGTGCGTCCCGATGACCATGGCCAAGTTGGTCTTCTTGATCAGCTTGTCCACCGTGTTCTGTGGGGACATGGCCGTGTTCCCCGTGTCCCCCACCACCCACACACCGTGTCCCCGTGTCCCCTGACCTCCCCGTCCCCCCACCGGTCACCTTGAAGTCGTAGGACTCCTCGATGATGACCTCCAACTTGCAGTTCTCCCCCAGGATGGGTTTGCCCATCTCGGCGATGCGTCGAGCCTCCTCCTCCTCCGCCGAGAGCTTCCGGTCACCGTCTGCTGCGGGGACACGGCGGGGGGACACGGCGTGGGGACACCACATGGAGACACGGACCGGGGACACGGTGGGGGGACATCAGGTGGAGACATGGCGTGGGGACCTGGCATGGGGACACCACATGGAGACACGGCACAGGGACATGGTGGGGGGACACCACATGGGGACACCACCTGGAGACATGGCGTGGGGACACCACATGGAGACACGGCACAGGGACATGGTGGGGGGACACCACATGGGGACACCACCTGGAGACATGGTGTGGGGACACCATGTGGGGACACAGTGGGGGGAGAACACATGGGGACAGATTGTGGGGACCTGGCATGGGGACACCACGTGGGGACACACCACGTGGGGACATGGCATGGGGACATGGTGGGGGGACACCACGTGGGGACACCACACGGAGACAAGGTGTGGGGACATGGCACGGGGGACACGGTGGAGAGACAACATGTGGGGACACATCGTGGGGCCCTGGCATGGGGACACCACATGGAGGCACGTCATGAGGACACCACGTGGGGTCATGGTGTGGGGACACCACGTGGGGACACGATGTGGGGACACAACATGGAGACACGATGTGGGGACACCACGGTGGGGACCGGGATGTGGGGACACGGCCCGGCCACGAGGACGTGACACGGGGGTGACCGTAGGTGACACGGGGACGTGGCGCAGGACATGGGGACAGCAGGACCCGACCCCCCACCAGCGCTGAACCCAATGATGATGATGACGACGATGACGATGACGACGATGATGATGATGATGATGACAATGATGATGATGACGACGATGGCTCCTACCTTGGGTGAGCAGAAGGGCTGTGGAGAGAGGAAGAGGAAGGTGGGGAGATGCCACCAGGGCTCAGCCCCACTCCAAACCCGATGCCCCACCCTGGCCACGCCCCCCCTCGACCACGCCCCCCTTGACCACCCCCCCCCCGGCCACGCCCGTACCCGAGATGCCCCGTTTGAGCCACCGTGGCTGCCCCAGCTCGATGAAGAAGTTGTCCTTCTTCTCGTACTCCTCGTCGTCCACGATCTTCACCTGCAGCGTCTTCCTGGGGACGGGGGGACCAAGGGGGGGACACGGCGCCGTCACCGTCACCCCCCCAGGACCCACGATGCCCCACGGGGATGGAGGGGGGAGGAGGGGGGGCAGGAACCAGCCACGGGGGCCACCTTCTGCCCCGTGGGACCACCTCTGCTGGGGGTTGTCCCCATGGGGGTAGAGTGTCCCCGGGGTGGGGTGGCAATGGCCAAGCAGAGCCCTCTCCCATCCACCCATCTCTCTGTCCATCTGTCCATCCATCCCTCCATCTCCATCTCTCCATCCATCCATCTCTTCATCTACATCCCTCCATCCCCATCTCTTCATCTCCATCTCTTCATCCCTCCACCCATCCATCCATCCGTCTCTCCATCCCTCCATCTCTATCTCTCCATCTCCATCTCTCCATCTCTTCGTCTCCATCCATCTCTTCATCCCCATCTCTCCATCCATCCATCCATCCATCCATCCATCCATCTCTCCATCTCCATCTCTTCATCTCCATCTCCTCATCTCCATCTCTCCATCCATCCCTCCATCCATATCTTCATCTCCATCCCTCCATCCATCTCTTCATCTCTCCATTCCTCCATGTCCATCCCTCCATCCATCTCTTCATCTCCTTCTCTCCATCCATCCCTCCATCTCCATCCCTCCATCTCTTCATCTCCATCTCTCCATCCATCCATCCCCATCTCTTCATCTCCATCCCTCCATCCATCCCTTCATCTCCATCTCTCCATCCGTCCCTCCATCCTTTCATCTCCATCTCTCCATCTCTATCTCTTCATCTCCATCCCTCCATCCACCCACCCATCCATCTGTCCATCCATCTCTTCATCTCCATCTCTCCATCCATCCATCCCCATCTCTTCATCTCCATCCCTTCATCTCCATCTCTCCATCTCCATCCCTCCATCCATCTCTCCATCCCTCCATCCCTCCCTCCGTCCCCCCACCCATCCATCTGTCCATCCCTCCCTCCATCTCTCCATCCATCCTTCCATCTCTCCATCCATCCACCCGTCTCTCCATCCATCCCTGTGTCCCTCCCTCCATCCCTCCTTCTCCCACCATCCCTTCCTCCCTCCGCTGCAAGGAGTGGTCGTGCATGGGGTGAGCGTGCAAAGGATGGGTGTGCAAGGGGTGGTTGTGCGAAGGGTGGACGTGTCAGAGATGGTCCTACAAGGGATGGTTGTGCGATGGGTGATCATGCAACCGGTGGTCAAGCATGAGTTGGGCGTGCAATGGGTGGTTGTGCAAGACCCAGCCTATCTCCATCTCTTCATCTCCATCCCTCTATCCATCCATCCATCCCTCTCCCACCATCCCTCCCTCCATCCATCTCTTCATCCCTCCCTCCATCCCCCCACCCGTCCATCTGTCCCTCCCTCCCTCCGTCTGTCCATCCATCCTTCCATCTCTCCATCTCCACGCCTCCATCCACCCATCTCGACCCAGCCATGCAAGGGGGTGGGTGTGCAAGGGGTGGGTGTGAAAATGGTGGATGTGCAAGGGATAGTCCTCCAAGGGATGGACGTGTGAGGGATGGTCCTCCAAGGGATGGTCCTCCAAGGGATGGTTGTGGGATGGGTGACCATGCAACAGGTAGCCAAGTATGAGTTGGGCGTGCAACGGGTGGTTGTGCAAGGAACAGCTGTGCAAGGGGTGGGTGTGAAAATGGTGGATGTGCAAGGGGTGGTCCTCCAAGGGATGGATGCACGAGGGATGGTCCTCCAAGGGATGGTCGTGTGATGGTTGACCATGCAACGGGTGGCCAAGCATGAGTTGGGCGTGCAAGGGGTGGCCGTGCAAGGAGCAGCTGTGCAAGGGGTGGCCACACAAGACCTGGCTGTGCAAGGGATGGTCATCCAAAGAATGGTCCTACAAGGGATGGTGATCCAAGGGATGGTCCTACAAGGGATGGTCCTCCAAGGGATGGTTGTGCGATGGGTGACCATGCAACAGGTGGCCGAGCATGAGTTGGGTGTGCAATGGGAGGTCGTGCAAGACCTGGCCGTGCAAGGGGATGGCTGTGCAAGGGGGTGGCTGTGAAAATGGTGGATGTGCAAGGGGTGGTCCTCCAATGGATGGACGCGTGAGGGATGGTCCTCCAAGGGATGGTCCTATGAGGGATGGTCCTACAAGGGATGGTCATGGGACGCAAAGGATGGGTGTGCAAGGGGTGGTTGTGTGAAGGGTGGATGTGTCAGAGATGGTCCTACAAGGGATGGTCGTGCGATGGGTGATCATGCAACCGGTGGCTGAGCATGTGCAATGGGTGGTCGTGCAAGACCCAGCCGTGCAAGGGGGTGGCTGTGCAAGGGGTGGGTGTGAAAATGGTGGATGTGCAAGGGGTGGTCCTCCAAGGGATGGATGCACGAGGGATGGTCCTCCAAGGGATGGTCGTGTGATGGTTGACCATGCAACGGGTGGCCAAGCATGAGTTGGGCGTGCAAGGGG
Organism: Calidris pugnax; assembly: GCF_001431845.1. Taxonomy (NCBI): domain Eukaryota; kingdom Metazoa; phylum Chordata; class Aves; order Charadriiformes; family Scolopacidae; genus Calidris; species Calidris pugnax. The sequence goes on along the minus strand of NW_015091511.1, from coordinate 17,942 downwards.
TGGCCGTGCAAGGAGCAGCTGTGCAAGGGGTGGCCACACAAGACCTGGCTGTGCAAGGGATGGTCATCCAAAGAATGGTCCTACAAGGGATGGTGATCCAAGGGATGGTCCTACAAGGGATGGTCCTCCAAGGGATGGTTGTGCGATGGGTGACCATGCAACAGGTGGCCGAGCATGAGTTGGGTGTGCAATGGGAGGTCGTGCAAGACCTGGCCGTGCAAGGGGATGGCTGTGCAAGGGGGTGGCTGTGAAAATGGTGGATGTGCAAGGGATGGTCTTCCAAGGGATGGTCCTACAAGGGATGGCCCTCCAAGGGATGATCGTGCGATGGGTGATCATGCAATGGGTGGCCAAGCATGAGTTGGGTGTGCAACGGGTGGTCGTGCAAGGCCTGGCTGTGCAAGGGGTGGCTGTGTAAGACCTGGGTGTGCAAGGGATGGTCATCCAAGGGATGGACATGTGAGGGATGGTCCTCCAAGGGATGGTCCATCAAGGGATGGTCCTCCAAGGGATGGTTGTGCGACGGGTGACCATGCAACGGGTGGCCAATTATGAGTTGGGCGTGCAAGGGGTGGGCGTGCAAGGCCCAGCCGTACAAGAGGGTGGCCATGCAAGGGGTGGGTGTGAAAATGGTGGATGTGCAAGGGGTGGTCCTCCAATGGATGGACGTGTGAGGGAAGGTCCTCCAAGGGATGGTCCTCCAAGGGATGGTCGTGCGATGGGTGACCATGCAACGGGTGGCTGAGCATGAGTTGGGTGTGCAAGGGGTGGGCGTGCAAGGCCTGACCGTGCAAGGGGGTGGCTGTGCAAGGGGTGGGTGTGAAAATGGTGGATGTGCAAGAGGTGGTCTTCCAAGGGATGGTCCATCAAGGGATGGTCCTACAAGGGATGGTCCTCCAAGGAATGGTCCTCCAAGGGATGGTCGTGCGACAGGTGATCATGCAACGGGTGGCCGAGCATGAGTTGGGCGTGCAAGGGGTGGTTGTGCAAGACCTAGCTGTGCAAGGGGGTGGGTGTGAAAATGGTGGAAGTGCAAGGGATGGTCCTCCAAGGGATGGACGTGCGAGTGATGGTCATCCAAGGGATGGTCCATCAAGGAATGGTCCTACAAGGGATGGTTATGCAATGGGTGATCATGCAACGGGTGGCCGAGCATGAGTTGGGCGTGCAAGGGGTGGTTGTGCAAGACCTAGCTGTGCAAGGGGGTGGGTGTGAAAATGGTGGAAGTGCAAGGGATGGTCCTCCAAGGGATGGACGTGCGAGTGATGGTCATCCAAGGGATGGTCCATCAAGGAATGGTCCTCCAAGGGATGGTCATGCAATGGGTGATCATGCAACGGGTGGCCGAGCATGAGTTGGGCGTGCAAGGGGTGGCCGTGCAAGGAGCAGCTGTGCAAGGGGTGGCCACACAAGACCTGGCTGTGCAAGGGATGGTCATCCAAAGAATGGTCCTACAAGGGATGGTGATCCAAGGGATGGTCCTACAAGGAATGGTCCTACAAGGAATAGTTGTGCGATGGGTGGTCATGCAACAGGTGGCCAAGCATGAGTTGGGTGTGCAAAGGGTGGCCGTGCAAGGCCCAGCCGTACAAGGGGGTGGCTGTGCAAGGGGTGGCCGTGCAAGACCTGGCTGTACAAGGGATGGTCATCCAAGGGATGGTCCTACAAGGAATGGTCCTACAAGGGATGGTCATGCGATGGGTGACCATGCAATGGGTGGCCGAGCATGAGTTGGGTGTGCAACGGGTGGGCGTGCAAGGCCTTGCCATGCAAGGGGTGGCCGGGCAAGGGGGTGGCTGTGCAAGGGGTGGGTGTGAAAATGGTGGATGTGTAAGGGGTGGTCATCCAATGGATGGACGTGCGAGAGATGGTCCTACAAGGGATGGTCCTCCAAGGGATGGTCCTACAAGGGATGGTCGTAGGATGGGTGATCATGCAATGGGTGGCCAAGTATGAGTTGGGTGTGCAATGGGTGGTCGTGCAAGACCCAGCCATGCAAGGGGGTGGGTGTGCAAGGGGTGGGTGTGAAAATGGTGGATGTGCAAGAGGTGGTCTTCCAAGGGATGGTCCATCAATGGATGGTCCTCCAAGGGATGGTCCTACAAGGGATGGTCCATCAATGGATGGTCCTCGGTGTGCAATGGGTGGTCGTGCAAGACCCAGCCATGCAAGGGGGTGGGTGTGCAAGGGGTGGGTGTGAAAATGGTGGATGTGCAAGGGATAGTCCTCCAAGGGATGGACGTGTGAGGGATGGTCCTCCAAGGGATGGTCCTCCAAGGGATGGTTGTGGGATGGGTGACCATGCAACAGGTAGCCAAGTATGAGTTGGGCGTGCAACGGGTGGTTGTGCAAGGAACAGCTGTGCAAGGGGTGGCCGTGCAAGACCTGGCTGTACAAGGGATGGTCATCCAAGGGATGGTCCTACAAGGAATGGTCCTACAAGGGATGGTCATGCAATGAGTGACCATGCAACAGGTGGCCGAGCATGAGTTGGGTGTGCAAGGGGTGGGCGTGCAAGGCCTAGCTGTGCAAGGGGTGGCCACACAAGACCTGGCTGTGCAAGGGGTGGTGATCCAAGGGATGGACGTGCGAGGGATGGTCATCCAAGGGATGGTTGTGCGATGGGTGACCATGCAATGGGTGGCCAAGCATGAGTTGGGCGTGCAAGGGGTGGCCGTGCAAGGAGCAGCTGTGCAAGGGGTGGCCGTGCAAGGAGCAGCTGTGCAAGGGGTGGCCGTGCAAGGAGCAGCTGTGCAAGGGGTGGCCGTGCAAGGAGCAGCTGTGCAAGGGGTGGCCGTGCAAGGAGCAGCTGTGCAAGGGGTGGCCGTGCAAGGAGCAGCTGTGCAAGGGGTGGCCGTGCAAGGCCCAGCCTTACAAGGGGGTGGCTGTGAAAATGGTGGATGTGCAAGGGATGGTCTTCCAAGGGATGGTCCTACAAGGGATGGCCCTCCAAGGGATGATCGTGCGATGGGTGATCATGCAATGGGTGGCCAAGCATGAGTTGGGTGTGCAACGGGTGGTCGTGCAAGGCCTGGCTGTGCAAGGGGTGGCTGTGTAAGACCTGGGTGTGCAAGGGATGGTCATCCAAGGGATGGACATGTGAGGGATGGTCCTCCAAGGGATGGTCCATCAAGGGATGGTCCTCCAAGGGATGGTTGTGCGACGGGTGACCATGCAACGGGTGGCCAATTATGAGTTGGGCGTGCAAGGGGTGGGCGTGCAAGGCCCAGCCGTACAAGAGGGTGGCCATGCAAGGGGTGGGTGTGAAAATGGTGGATGTGCAAGGGGTGGTCCTCCAATGGATGGACGTGTGAGGGAAGGTCCTCCAAGGGATGGTCCTCCAAGGGATGGTCGTGCGATGGGTGACCATGCAACGGGTGGCTGAGCATGAGTTGGGTGTGCAAGGGGTGGGCGTGCAAGGCCTGACCGTGCAAGGGGGTGGCTGTGCAAGGGGTGGGTGTGAAAATGGTGGATGTGCAAGAGGTGGTCTTCCAAGGGATGGTCCATCAAGGGATGGTCCTACAAGGGATGGTCCTCCAAGGAATGGTCCTCCAAGGGATGGTCGTGCGACAGGTGATCATGCAACGGGTGGCCGAGCATGAGTTGGGCGTGCAAGGGGTGGTTGTGCAAGACCTAGCTGTGCAAGGGGGTGGGTGTGAAAATGGTGGAAGTGCAAGGGATGGTCCTCCAAGGGATGGACGTGCGAGTGATGGTCATCCAAGGGATGGTCCATCAAGGGATGGTCCTACAAGGGATGGTCATGCAATGGGTGATCATGCAACGGGTGGCCGAGCATGAGTTGGGCGTGCAAGGGGTGGCCGTGCAAGGAGCAGCTGTGCAAGGGGTGGCCACACAAGACCTGGCTGTGCAAGGGGTGGTGATCCAAGGGATGGACGTGCGAGGGATGGTCATCCAAGGGATGGTTGTGCGATGGGTGACCATGCAATGGGTGGCCAAGCATGAGTTGGGCATGCAAGGGGTGGGCGTGCAAGACCCAGACATACAAGAGGGTGCCCGTGCAAGGGGTGGGTGTGAAAATGGTGGATGTGCAAGAGGTGGTCTTCCAAGGGATGGTCCATCAAGGGATGGTCCTACAAGGGATGGTCGTGCGACAGGTGATCATGCAACGGGTGGCCGAGCATGAGTTGGGCGTGCAAGGGGTGGTCGTGCAAGGCCTTGCCATGCAAGGGGTGGCCGTGCAAGGGGGTGGCTGTGCAAGGGGTGGGTGTGAAAATGGTGGAAGTGCAAGGGATGGTCCTCCAAGGGATGGACGTGCGAGTGATGGTCATCCAAGGGATGGTCCTACAAGGGATGGTTGTGTGATGGGTGGTCATGCAACGGGTGGGCCCTCCAAGGGATGATCGTGCGATGGGTGATCATGCAATGGGTGGCCAAGCATGAGTTGGGTGTGCAACGGGTGGTCGTGCAAGGCCTGGCTGTGCAAGGGGTGGCTGTGTAAGACCTGGGTGTGCAAGGGATGGTCATCCAAGGGATGGACATGTGAGGGATGGTCCTCCAAGGGATGGTCCATCAAGGGATGGTCCTCCAAGGGATGGTTGTGCGACGGGTGACCATGCAACGGGTGGCCAATTATGAGTTGGGCGTGCAAGGGGTGGGCGTGCAAGGCCCAGCCGTACAAGAGGGTGGCCATGCAAGGGGTGGGTGTGAAAATGGTGGATGTGCAAGGGGTGGTCCTCCAATGGATGGACGTGTGAGGGAAGGTCCTCCAAGGGATGGTCCTCCAAGGGATGGTCGTGCGATGGGTGACCATGCAACGGGTGGCTGAGCATGAGTTGGGTGTGCAAGGGGTGGGCGTGCAAGGCCTGACCGTGCAAGGGGGTGGCTGTGCAAGGGGTGGGTGTGAAAATGGTGGATGTGCAAGAGGTGGTCTTCCAAGGGATGGTCCATCAAGGGATGGTCCTACAAGGGATGGTCCTCCAAGGAATGGTCCTCCAAGGGATGGTCGTGCGACAGGTGATCATGCAACGGGTGGCCGAGCATGAGTTGGGCGTGCAAGGGGTGGTTGTGCAAGACCTAGCTGTGCAAGGGGGTGGGTGTGAAAATGGTGGAAGTGCAAGGGATGGTCCTCCAAGGGATGGACGTGCGAGTGATGGTCATCCAAGGGATGGTCCATCAAGGAATGGTCCTCCAAGGGATGGTCATGCAATGGGTGATCATGCAACGGGTGGCCGAGCATGAGTTGGGCGTGCAAGGGGTGGCCGTGCAAGGAGCAGCTGTGCAAGGGGTGGCCACACAAGACCTGGCTGTGCAAGGGGTGGTGATCCAAGGGATGGACGTGCGAGGGATGGTCATCCAAGGGATGGTTGTGCGATGGGTGACCATGCAATGGGTGGCCAAGCATGAGTTGGGCATGCAAGGGGTGGGCGTGCAAGACCCAGACATACAAGAGGGTGCCCGTGCAAGGGGTGGGTGTGAAAATGGTGGATGTGCAAGAGGTGGTCTTCCAAGGGATGGTCCATCAAGGGATGGTCCTACAAGGGATGGTCGTGCGACAGGTGATCATGCAACGGGTGGCCGAGCATGAGTTGGGCGTGCAAGGGGTGGTCGTGCAAGGCCTTGCCATGCAAGGGGTGGCCGTGCAAGGGGGTGGCTGTGCAAGGGGTGGGTGTGAAAATGGTGGAAGTGCAAGGGATGGTCCTCCAAGGGATGGACGTGCGAGTGATGGTCATCCAAGGGATGGTCCTACAAGGGATGGTTGTGTGATGGGTGGTCATGCAACGGGTGGCCGAGCATGAGTTGGGCGTGCAAGGGGTGGGCGTGCAAGGGGTGGGCGTGCAAGGGGTGGGCGTGCAAGGGAGGGGCGGGGCCTCACGCGGTCTCGTCGTTGCGGAACTCCAGCTCCCCACAAGCGTCCTCGTAGTGGACGCCGCCGCCGCGGGCCGTGCCCTCCAGGGTGCGGTAGGGCAGGAGGACGGTGCCCCGCGCCCCCGAGCTCCTCACCACCGTCACCTCCACCGTGCCCTGGCACTCGCTGACGTGCAAGAGCCGGTCTTGGAAGGTGAAGATCCCGGCGTGGTCGTCGTCCAAGATGGTGACGGTGGCCACCAAAGGGGCCACCAACCGACCTTTGGGGTGCTCGGCCGAATCGGCTTCGAACATGCCCTCGGCGTCGCCCACCCGGAGGTTGAGGAGGCGGACGAAGAAGTGCTCGTCCTCCTCGAAGATGTCGTCGTCGATGATGCCGATCTTCAGCTCCTTCTGGGTCTCCCCCGGCTTGAAGATGAGGGTCCCCTCGCTGTACTCGTAGTCGGAGCCCGCCTTGGCCGAGCCGTCCTCCGTCTTGTAGTCCACGTAGAAGGTGTGGTTGGCCTCCGCCCCTTGTTGACAAGCCACCGAGAGGGTGACGGAGCCGCAGTTCTCCAGGCAGTGGTAGAGACAAGGCTCGAAGAAGATCCGGCTGCAGTTCTCCTCCTCGGCGTCCGAGGGCACCTCCAAGAGGGTGGAGGACCTCTTGGAGAACTCGGCCACGTGTTTCTTCAAGATGTTGCCGGCCCCCGTCATCATACGGGTGGCCTGGATGCGGTAGAAGGCCCGGCTCTTCTGCTGGTGGAGGAGGGCGTAGTAGTTGGCCATGTCCACCAGCTGCTCCAACTCCTTCTCTGGGTACTTCTGCTTGAGGTCCTTCAAGATCTGGATGACCTCCCGCCGGCTCTCGTCCAGCTCTTTCTCCTCCGGGGTTGGGGCGGGGAGGGCGGGGGACGCGGAGAGACCTTCGGCCTCGCGTCGTTCTTGGGGGGCGGCCCCGGGGAACCCCCCGTCCATCTCGATGCCCTTGGGGAGTTCTCCTTCGGTGCCGATGATGATGCCGCTGCGGGGGTCGGCCCGGTAGCGTTTGTAGACGTATTTGTAGAAGAGGAGCCGTTTGTCGGCCGCCCAAGCGAAGACCACGCAGACGGGGAAGAAGATGAGGGTGAGGAGGGCTTCCCACACCTGCACCACCCCGGGGGAGATGACGGCCAAGATGAGGTAGAGCCAGATGTAGGCGAAGATGCTCCAAGAGGCGGTGACGAAGAAGACCCTCAAGTGCTTGATCTTGCGGCTCTCGCCGCTGGGGATGACGTAGACGCAGACGGCGATGACCACGAACATGTTGAAGGCCGCGCTCCCCACGATGGTGCCGGGACCCAACTCTCCGGCCTGGAAGTTGTGACCACACACCTCGATGACGGAGAGGAGGATCTCGGGGGCGGAGGAACCCAAAGCCATCAAGGTGAGGTTGGAGACCGTCTCGTTCCAGATGCGGACGGTGCCGATGCTGGTCTCCCCGTTGGCCTTGGTGATGGTGATCTCCTTCTCCTTGGAGGTGATGACCTCGATGGAGGCCATGAAGCGGTCGGCGATGATGGACACCCCCAAGAACATGTACATCATGGCCACGAAGTAGACGATGGCCCGGGCCGCCTTGTCGCCCAAGGAAGGGTTGTCCGGTTGCCAGACGGGCAGGAGGACGCCGGGTTGGCACCGGTTGGAGCCCTGGCAGGTCCCGTTGGCCCCTTCGGTGGCCACCGTCGGGACGCAGGGCTCGGCCAACAGCAGGGCGGCCACCAACGCCGCCCGCCGGGCCGCCATCCCCACGGCTCCCACCTGCGGGGGCAGAGAGGGGGGGTCCGTAAAGCCAGGGGGCTACTAAAAGGTCTGGGGGGCTACTTAAGGGCTTAGAGGGCTACTTAAAGCTCTGGGGGCTCAGTAAAGCCATGGGGCTACTAAAAGGCTAACAGGGCTACTTAAAGGTCTGGGGGCTACTTAAAGGGCTTAGAGGGCTACTTAAAGCTCTGGGGGCTCAGTAAAGCCATGGGGCTACTAAAAGGCTAACAGGGCTACTTAAAGGTCTGGGGGCTACTTAAAGGGCTTAGAGGGCTACTTAAAGCTCTGGGGGCTCAGTAAAGCCATGGGGCTACTAAAAGGCTAACAGGGCTACTTAAAGGTCTGGGGGCTACTTAAAGGGCTTAGAGGGCTACTTAAAGCTCTGGGGGCTCAGTAAAGCCATGGGGCTACTAAAAGGCTAACAGGGCTACTTAAAGGTCTGGGGGCTACTTAAAGGGCTTAGAGGGCTACTTAAAGCTCTGGGGGCTCAGTAAAGCCATGGGGCTACTAAAAGGCTAACAGGGCTACTTAAAGGTCTGGGGGCTACTTAAAGGGCTTAGAGGGCTACTTAAAGCTCTGGGGGCTCAGTAAAGCCATGGGGCTACTAAAAGGCTAACAGGGCTACTTAAAGGTCTAGGGGGCTACTTAAAGCTCAGGGGGGCTCAGTAAAGCCATGGGGCTACTACAAGGCTAACAGGGCTACTTAAAGGCCTGGGGGGGCTACTTAAAAGTCTGGGGGCTACTTAAGGGCTTAGAGGGCTACTTAAAGCTCAGGGGGGGCTCGGTAAAGCCACAGGGCTACTAAAATGCTTGGGGGACTCATTAAAGCCGTGGGGCTACTAGAAGGCTAATGGGGCTACTTAAAGGTGTGGGGGGCTCATTAAAAGTCTGGGGGGCTACTTAAAGATCTGGGGCTACTTAAGGGCTTAGAGGGCTACTTGAAGGTCTGGGTGGGCTACTTAAAGGTCTGAGGGGCTACTTAAAGGCTTGGGGGGTTCAGTAAAGCCACAGGGCTACTAAAGGGCTAACGGGGCTACTTAAAGGTCTGGGGGGGCTACTTAAAGATCTGGGGCTACTTAAGGGCTTAGAGGGCTACTGAAAGCTCAGGGGGGCTCGGTAAAGCCACGGGGCTACTAAAAGGCTAATGGGGCTACTAAAAGGCCTGGGGGGGCTCTGGAGTCCCATGGGGCTGGGGGCTGTGGCTGTGGGGTGATGCTGCGCTGTGGGGCTGGGGACCACATCCGTGGGGCGACACTCAGCCGTGGGGCTGGGACCCACACGTGTGGGGCACTGGCGAGGGCTGTGGGGCTGAGGACCACATCTGTGGGGTGATGCTCAGCCGTGGGGCGACGCTCGGCCATGGGGCTGGGAGGGAGCTGTGGGGCTGTGCCCCACACGTGTGGGTCACTGGTGAGGGTCCGTGGTGCTGGGACGGAGCTGTGGGGTGATGCTCAGCTGTGGGGCTGGGGACCACATCCATGGGGCAACACTCAGCCATAGGGCTGGGATGGAGCCGTGGGCCTGGGAGGGAGCTGTGGGGCTGGGAGGGAGCTGTGGGGCTGTGCCCCACACGTGTGGGGGGCTGGCGAGGGCTGTGGGGCTGGGAGGGCGCCGGG
>NW_015091511.1:7227-8662 GCF_001431845.1 Calidris pugnax | reverse complement strand
TCGTGGAGGGCTCACTGAGGGTCTGGCGGGCGCTACTTAAAGATCTAGGGCTACTTAAGGGCTAAGAGGGCTACTTAACGCTCTGGGGGGCTACTTAAAGCCATGGGGCTACTTAAGGGCTTAGATGACTACTTAAAGCTCTGGGGGGCTACTTAAAGCTCTGGGGGGACTCAGTAAAGCCATGGGGCTACTAAAAGGCTAACAGGGCTACTTAAAGGTCTGGGGGGCTCATTAAAAGTCTGGGGGGCTACTTAAAGATCTGGAGCTACTTAAGGGTTTAGAGGGCTACTTAAAGCTCAGGGAGGCTCAGTAAAGCCATGGGGCTACTAAAAAGCTAACAGGGCTACTTAAAGGTCTGGGGGCTACTTAAAGGGCTTAGAGGGCTACTTAAAGCTCTGGGGGCTCAGTAAAGCCATGGGGCTACTAAAAGGCTAACAGGGCTACTTAAAGGTCTAGGGGGCTACTTAAAGCTCAGGGGGGCTCAGTAAAGCCATGGGGCTACTACAAGGCTAACAGGGCTACTTAAAGGCCTGGGGGGGCTACTTAAAAGTCTGGGGGCTACTTAAGGGCTTAGAGGGCTACTTAAAGCTCAGGGGGGGCTCGGTAAAGCCACAGGGCTACTAAAATGCTTGGGGGACTCATTAAAGCCGTGGGGCTACTAGAAGGCTAATGGGGCTACTTAAAGGTGTGGGGGGCTCATTAAAAGTCTGGGGGGCTACTTAAAGATCTGGGGCTACTTAAGGGCTTAGAGGGCTACTTGAAGGTCTGGGTGGGCTACTTAAAGGTCTGAGGGGCTACTTAAAGGCTTGGGGGGTTCAGTAAAGCCACAGGGCTACTAAAGGGCTAACGGGGCTACTTAAAGGTCTGGGGGGGCTACTTAAAGATCTGGGGCTACTTAAGGGCTTAGAGGGCTACTGAAAGCTCAGGGGGGCTCGGTAAAGCCACGGGGCTACTAAAAGGCTAATGGGGCTACTAAAAGGCCTGGGGGGGCTCTGGAGTCCCATGGGGCTGGGGGCTGTGGCTGTGGGGTGATGCTGCGCTGTGGGGCTGGGGACCACATCCGTGGGGCGACACTCAGCCGTGGGGCTGGGACCCACACGTGTGGGGCACTGGCGAGGGCTGTGGGGCTGAGGACCACATCTGTGGGGTGATGCTCAGCCGTGGGGCGACGCTCGGCCATGGGGCTGGGAGGGAGCTGTGGGGCTGTGCCCCACACGTGTGGGTCACTGGTGAGGGTCCGTGGTGCTGGGACGGAGCTGTGGGGTGATGCTCAGCTGTGGGGCTGGGGACCACATCCATGGGGCAACACTCAGCCATAGGGCTGGGATGGAGCCGTGGGCCTGGGAGGGAGCTGTGGGGCTGGGAGGGAGCTGTGGGGCTGTGCCCCACACGTGTGGGGGGCTGGCGAGGGCTGTGGGGCTGGGAGGGCGCCGGG
>NW_015091511.1:613-6885 GCF_001431845.1 Calidris pugnax | reverse complement strand
CCAACGCCGCCCGCCGGGCCGCCATCCCCACGGCTCCCACCTGCGGGGGCAGAGAGGGGGGGTCCGTAAAGCCAGGGGGCTACTAAAAGGTCTGGGGGGCTACTTAAGGGCTTAGAGGGCTACTTAAAGCTCTGGGAGGGCTACTTAAAGATCTAGGGCTACTTAAGGGCTTAGAGGGCTACTTGAAGGCCTGGGGGGCTACTTAAAAGTCTAGGGGGCTACTTAAAGGATATCAGGGCTACTTAAAGGCCTGGGGGGCTACTTAAAGCCACGGGGCTACTAAAAGGCTTAGAGGGCTACTTAAAGGTCTGGGGGGGGCTACTTAAAGATCTAGGGCTACTTAAGGGCTAAGAGGGCTACTTAACGCTCTGGGGGGCTACTTAAAGCCATGGGGCTACTTAAGGGCTTAGATGACTACTTAAAGCTCTGGGGGGCTACTTAAAGCTCTGGGGGGACTCAGTAAAGCCATGGGGCTACTAAAAGGCTAACAGGGCTACTTAAAGGTCTGGGGGGCTCATTAAAAGTCTGGGGGGCTACTTAAAGATCTGGAGCTACTTAAGGGTTTAGAGGGCTACTTAAAGCTCAGGGAGGCTCAGTAAAGCCATGGGGCTACTAAAAAGCTAACAGGGCTACTTAAAGGTCTGGGGGCTACTTAAAGGGCTTAGAGGGCTACTTAAAGCTCTGGGGGCTCAGTAAAGCCATGGGGCTACTAAAAGGCTAACAGGGCTACTTAAAGGTCTAGGGGGCTACTTAAAGCTCAGGGGGGCTCAGTAAAGCCATGGGGCTACTACAAGGCTAACAGGGCTACTTAAAGGCCTGGGGGGGCTACTTAAAAGTCTGGGGGCTACTTAAGGGCTTAGAGGGCTACTTGAAGGCCTGGGGGGCTACTTAAAAGTCTAGGGGGCTACTTAAAGGATATCAGGGCTACTTAAAGGCCTGGGGGGCTACTTAAAGCCACGGGGCTACTAAAAGGCTTAGAGGGCTACTTAAAGGTCTGGGGGGCTCATTAAAAGTCTGGGGGGCTACTTAAAGATCTGGAGCTACTTAAGTGTTTAGAGGGCTACTTAAAGCTCAGGGAGGCTCAGTAAAGCCATGGGGCTACTAAAAAGCTAACAGGGCTACTTAAAGGTCTGGGGGCTACTTAAAGGGCTTAGAGGGCTACTTAAAGCTCTGGGGGCTCAGTAAAGCCATGGGGCTACTAAAAGGCTAACAGGGCTACTTAAAGGTCTAGGGGGCTACTTAAAGCTCAGGGGGGCTCAGTAAAGCCATGGGGCTACTACAAGGCTAACAGGGCTACTTAAAGGCCTGGGGGGGCTACTTAAAAGTCTGGGGGCTACTTAAGGGCTTAGAGGGCTACTTAAAGCTCAGGGGGGGCTCGGTAAAGCCACAGGGCTACTAAAATGCTTGGGGGACTCATTAAAGCCGTGGGGCTACTAGAAGGCTAATGGGGCTACTTAAAGGTCTGGGGGGCTCATTAAAAGTCTGGGGGGCTACTTAAAGATCTGGAGCTACTTAAGTGTTTAGAGGGCTACTTAAAGCTCAGGGAGGCTCAGTAAAGCCATGGGGCTACTAAAAAGCTAACAGGGCTACTTAAAGGTCTGGGGGCTACTTAAAGGGCTTAGAGGGCTACTTAAAGCTCTGGGGGCTCAGTAAAGCCATGGGGCTACTAAAAGGCTAACAGGGCTACTTAAAGGTCTAGGGGGCTACTTAAAGCTCAGGGGGGCTCAGTAAAGCCATGGGGCTACTACAAGGCTAACAGGGCTACTTAAAGGCCTGGGGGGGCTACTTAAAAGTCTGGGGGCTACTTAAGGGCTTAGAGGGCTACTTAAAGCTCTGGGAGGGCTACTTAAAGATCGGGGGCTACTTAAGGGCTTAGAGGGCTACTTAAAGCTCTGGGGGGGCTACTTAAAGATCTGGGGCTACTTAAGGGCTTAGAGGGCTACTTGAAGGTCTGGGTGGGCTACTTAAAGGTCTGAGGGGCTACTTAAAGGCTTGGGGGGTTCAGTAAAGCCACAGGGCTACTAAAGGGCTAACGGGGCTACTTAAAGGTCTGGGGGGGCTACTTAAAGATCTGGGGCTACTTAAGGGCTTAGAGGGCTACTGAAAGCTCAGGGGGGCTCGGTAAAGCCACGGGGCTACTAAAAGGCTAATGGGGCTACTAAAAGGCCTGGGGGGGCTCTGGAGTCCCATGGGGCTGGGGGCTGTGGCTGTGGGGTGATGCTGCGCTGTGGGGCTGGGGACCACATCCGTGGGGCGACACTCAGCCGTGGGGCTGGGACCCACACGTGTGGGGCACTGGCGAGGGCTGTGGGGCTGAGGACCACATCTGTGGGGTGATGCTCAGCCGTGGGGCGACGCTCGGCCATGGGGCTGGGAGGGAGCTGTGGGGCTGTGCCCCACACGTGTGGGTCACTGGTGAGGGTCCGTGGTGCTGGGACGGAGCTGTGGGGTGATGCTCAGCTGTGGGGCTGGGGACCACATCCATGGGGCAACACTCAGCCATAGGGCTGGGATGGAGCCGTGGGCCTGGGAGGGAGCTGTGGGGCTGGGAGGGAGCTGTGGGGCTGTGCCCCACACGTGTGGGGTGCTGTCGAGGGCTGTGGGGCTGGGATGGAGCCGTGGGGCTGGGGACCACATCCGTGGGGTGATGCTCAGCCGTGGGGCGACGCTCGGCCATGGGGCTGGGAGGGAGCTGTGGGGCTGGAAGGGAGCTGTGGGGCTGTGCCCCACACGTGTGGGGCGCTGGAAAGGGTTGTGGGGCTGAGGACCACATCTGTGGGGCGATGCTCAGCTGTGGGGCGACACTCAGCCATGGGGCTGGGAGGGAGCTGTGGGGCTGGGCCCCACATATGTGGGGTGCTGGCGAGGGCTGTGGGGCTGGGACGGAGCCATGGGGCTGAGAACCACATCTGTGGGGCAATGCTCAGCCGTGGGGTGACGATTGGCCGTGGGGTGATGCTTGGCCATGGGGCTGGGAGGGAGCTGTGGGGCTGTGCCCCACACATGTGGGTCACTGGCAAGGGCTGTGGGGCTGGGATGGAGCCATGGGACGATGCTCAGCTGTGGGGCTGGAGACCACATCCGTGTGGTGACACTCAGCAATGGGGCTGGGAGGGAGTGGTGGGGCTGGGACCCACATGTGTGGGTCACTGGTGAGGCCGTGGGGCTGGGATGGAGCTGTGGGGTGATGCTCAGCTGTGGGGCTGGGAGGGAGCCGTGGGGCTGTGCCCCACACGTGTGGGGCGCTGTCAGGGGCCATGGGGCTGGGATGGACCCGTGGGGCTGAGGACCACATCCGTGGGGTGATGCTCAGCCGTGGGGTGATACTCGGCCATGGGGCTGTGCCCCACATGTGTGGGGCGCTGGAGAGGGCTGTGGGGCTGAAGACCACATGTGTGGGGCGATGCTCAGCTGTGGGGTGACACTCGCCCGTGGGGCTGGGATGGAGCTGTGGGGCTGGGAGGGAGCCGTGGGGCTGAGGACCACATCCGTGTGGTGAAGCTCAGCCGTGGGGTGATGCTCAGCCGTGGGGCTGAGAGGGAGCTGTGGGGCTGTGACCCACACGTGTGGGGCGCTGGCGAGGGTTGTGGGGCTGGGACGGAGCCGTGGGGATGGGACCCACATGTGTGGGGTGATGCTCAGCCGTGGGGTGATGCTCATCTGTGGGGCGACCCTCGGCCGTGGGGCGATGCCCCACACGTGTGGGGCACTGTCAAGGGCTGTGGGGCTGGGCTGGAGCCGTGGGGCTGGGGACCACATCCATGGGGTGACACTCAGCTGTGGGGCGATGCTCGGCCATGGGGCTGGGAGGGAGCTGTGGGGCTGGGCCCCACATATGTGGGGTGCTGGCGAGGGCTGTGGGGCTGGGACGGAGCCATGGGGCTGAGAACCACATCTGTGGGGCAATGCTCAGCCGTGGGGTGACGATTGGCCGTGGGGTGATGCTTGGCCATGGGGCTGGGAGGGAGCCGTGGGGCTGTGCCCCACACGTGTGGGGCGCTGTCAGGGGCCATGGGGCTGGGATTGAGCCGTGGGGCTGAGGACCACATCCGTGGGGTGATGCTCAGCCGTGGGGTGATACTCGGCCATGGGGCTGTGCCCCACATGTGTGGGGCGCTGGAGAGGGCTGTGGGGCTGAAGACCACATGTGTGGGGCGATGCTCAGCTGTGGGGTGACACTCGCCCGTGGGGCTGGGATGGAGCTGTGGGGCTGGGAGGGAGCCGTGGGGCTGAGGACCACATCCGTGTGGTGAAGCTCAGCCGTGGGGTGATGCTCAGCCGTGGGGCTGAGAGGGAGCTGTGGGGCTGTGACCCACACGTGTGGGGCGCTGGCGAGGGTTGTGGGGCTGGGACGGAGCCGTGGGGATGGGACCCACATGTGTGGGGTGATGCTCAGCCGTGGGGTGATGCTCATCTGTGGGGCGACCCTCGGCCGTGGGGCGATGCCCCACACGTGTGGGGCACTGTCAAGGGCTGTGGGGCTGGGCTGGAGCCGTGGGGCTGGGGACCACATCCATGGGGTGACACTCAGCTGTGGGGCGATGCTCGGCCATGGGGCTGGGAGGGAGCTGTGGGGCTGTGCCCCACACATGTGCGTCACTGGTGAGGATGTGGGGCTGGGATGGAGCCGTGGGATGATGCTCAGCTGTGGGGCTGGGAACCACATCCGTGGGGTGACGCTAAGTCGTGGGGCTGGGATGGAGCCGTGGGGCTGGGAGGGATCCGTGGGGCTGTGCCCCACACGTGTGGGGCGCTGGAAAGGGTTGTGGGGCTGAGGACCACATCCGTGGGGCGATGCTCAGCTGTGGGGCGACACTCGGCCATGGGGCGACCCTCAGCTGTGGGGCGACGCTCGGCCGTGGGGCTGGGAGGGATCCGTGGGGCTGTGCCCCACATGTGTGGGGCGCTGGTGAGGCTGTGGGGCTGGGAGGGAGCCGTGGGGCGATGCTCAGCTGTGGGTTGACACTCGGCCATGGGGCTGGGATGAAACTGTGGGGCTGGGGATGGAGCTGTGGGGCTGGGAGGGAGCCGTGGGGCTGTGCCCCACACGTGTGGGGCGCTGTCAGGGGCCATGGGGCTGGGATGGACCCGTGGGGCTGAGGACCACATCCGTGGGGTGATGCTCAGCCGTGGGGTGATACTCGGCCATGGGGCTGTGCCCCACATGTGTGGGGCGCTGGAGAGGGCTGTGGGGCTGAAGACCACATGTGTGGGGCGATGCTCAGCTGTGGGGTGACACTCGCCCGTGGGGCTGGGATGGAGCTGTGGGGCTGGGAGGGAGCCGTGGGGCTGAGGACCACATCCGTGTGGTGAAGCTCAGCCGTGGGGTGATGCTCAGCCGTGGGGCTGAGAGGGAGCTGTGGGGCTGTGACCCACACGTGTGGGGCGCTGGCGAGGGTTGTGGGGCTGGGACGGAGCCGTGGGGATGGGACCCACATGTGTGGGGTGATGCTCAGCCGTGGGGTGATGCTCATCTGTGGGGCGACCCTCGGCCGTGGGGCGATGCCCCACACGTGTGGGGCACTGTCAAGGGCTGTGGGGCTGGGCTGGAGCCGTGGGGCTGGGGACCACATCCATGGGGTGACACTCAGCTGTGGGGCGATGCTCGGCCATGGGGCTGGGAGGGAGCTGTGGGGCTGTGCCCCACACATGTGCGTCACTGGTGAGGATGTGGGGCTGGGATGGAGCCGTGGGATGATGCTCAGCTGTGGGGCTGGGAACCACATCCATGGGGCGATGCTCAGCCGTGGGGCGATGCTCGGCTGTGGGGCTGGGATGGAGCTGTGGGGCTGTGCCCCACACGTGTGGGGCGCTGGAGAGGGCTGTGGGGCTGAGGACCACATCTGTGGGGCGACGCTCATCTGTGGGGTGACGCTCAGCCGTGGGGCGACGCTCAGCCGTGGGGCTGGGATGGAGCCGTGGGGCTGGGAGGGATCCGTGGGGCTGTGCCCCACACGTGTGGGGCGCTGCGGGGGCCGTGGGGCGGGTGCAGCCCTCGTTGGGGGGGTGTGGGGCGCGTGGGCGCTGCCGGCTCCTCCCTGGCAACCGCGGGGTTCCCACGGCAACGGGCGGCAGCGGCTAAAAACGGGTGAGGGGGGGGGCGGGGACCCCCAACCCCCGCCGTGGGGCTGCCCCATAGCGTCACCGCCCTCCGCCCCATAGCGTCACCGCCCTCTGCCCCATAGCGACACCGCCCTCTGCCCCATAGCGACACCGCCCTCCGCCCCATAGCGTCACCGCCCTCCGCCCCATAGCGTCACCACCCTCCGCCC
>NW_015091511.1:0-475 GCF_001431845.1 Calidris pugnax | reverse complement strand
GCCCTCTGCCCCATAGCATCACCGCTCTCTGCCCCATAGTGACGCCGCCCTCTGCCCCATAGCGACGCCGCCCTCTGCCCCATAGCATCGCCGCTCTCTGCCCCATAGTGACGCCGCCCTCTGCCCCATAGCGACGCCGCCCTCTGCCCCATAGCATCACCGCTCTCTGCCCCATAGCGTCACTGCCCTCTGCCCCATAGCGTCGCCGCCCTCTGCCCCATAGCGTCGGTTCTCTCCGCCCCATAGCGTTGCTGCCCCCCTGCGCCCCACGGCTCCGTGGGGAGAGGGGGCGACCGGTGTGGGTCCCCAGTGGCCGCCGTCCCCCCGTGTGGGGCAGGGGCTGGCTCTGCCCCACGGAACCAGCCCCACGGAACCAGCCCCACTGCGCTGCCCCACAGCTCCAGCCCCATTTCGCTGCCCCATTGCATGGCCCCACACCACCAGCCCCACTGCACTGCCCCACAGCGCTGCCCCA
>NW_015091510.1:0-1878 GCF_001431845.1 Calidris pugnax | reverse complement strand
AAGTATCTTTAAAGCTTGGAATATGACATTTTAAGTCACCTCAAGTCTTTAGAAAATTTTGCAGCGCTCCTTCTCCTTCTGTAACTAAAAAGTTCTCTCCTCCAGTAGATGTGCGGCAGAGCCAATACTGAACCCCTTCCTCTTTGCAGGTGATCATGGATCAGGTAATGCAATTCGTGGAACCCAGCCGCCAGTTTGTCAAAGACTCCATACGGCTCGTCAAGAGATGCACCAAGCCTGACAGGAAAGGTAGAGCACACAATAAAACAGAGCACCATCCTCGTTTCCTCATCTGTCTTACCACGAATCTTTCCATTTGTGACTTATTTGCCAGGAATGTTCCTCAGCTTCCCGTATGAAACTTAACCTTGAGCAGTCGTCCAGTTGGATTTAGGGTTCTGGGTATAATAAACTTGAATGCGTCCTTTTCCGGTGCCTGCTCAGTCAGGTACGTGAGAGATTGCTAAAAATCACCTGATGAAATCAGCTGAGCAGCTGAAATAAGCCATTTTGGGACAGGCAAGTAATAATTTTCATGTATTAGGTCAACTGATCTGAGAAGATCTCGCGTGCGCTCTGAAAAGAACAAACACAGCAGGAGGCAGGTTTCACTGATTGTGGTCAACTTGGGGGAGAGGCTGGAGGAAACTGCTTGTTACGTGACCTTGGAGGAAACGCTGCATTTTAGGAGACTCGAACGGAGCTAGGATTGCTTTTGAGCTTTGTTGCTGGTAGTATAGAAAAAGATTTTTGGGCTTTCTCCATGGATCAGGTAATGCAATTCGTGGAACCCAGCCGCCAGTTTGTCAAAGACTCCATACGGCTCGTCAAGAGATGCACCAAGCCTGACAGGAAAGGTAGAGCACACAATAAAACAGAGCACCATCCTCGTTTCCTCATCTGTCTTACCACGAATCTTTCCATTTGTGACTTATTTGCCAGGAATGTTCCTCAGCTTCCCGTATGAAACTTAACCTTGAGCAGTCGTCCAGTTGGATTTAGGGTTCTGGATATAATAAACTTGAATGCGTCCTTTTCCGGTGTCTGCTCAGTCAGGTACATGAGAGATTGCTAAAAATCACCTGATGAAATCAGCTGAGCAGCTGAAATAAGCCATTTTGGGACAGGCAAGTAAGAATTTTCATGTATTAGGTCAACTGATCTGAGAAGATCTCGCGTGCGCTCTGAAAAGAACAAACACAGCAGGAGGCAGGTTTCACTGATTGCGGTCAACTCGGGGGAGAGGCTGGAGGAAACTGCTTGTTACGTGACCTTGGAGGAAACGCTGCATTTTAGGAGACTCGAACGGAGCTAGGATTGCTTTTGAGCTTTGTTGCTGGTAGTATAGAAAAAGACTTTTGGGCTTTCTCAAAGGCAATAGAGAAGGTGCAACTATAACCAGACTGTTACTGGTTCTTACTCTTATAATAATTGAGAATATCCCTTAAGTACTTATTTTTGGTGCTGTTTTCCTGTGACAGGCACAAATGCAGCTTTTCCTTTTTTCATACTGTATTGGGAATTTTTTTGAGGGCCTGTAGGGATATGAAGGAAAGGCAGTGGAATAAATGGTCCGCAAATTGTTCAGGACTGGGAATTTCTGATTCTGCTGACTATTTAAAAAAAAATTGAGATAGCCGTGCTTTGTGGAAAGCAACATTTTCTCTCTTAAAATGTGTCTTCTGAAAAGGCAGATTGGTTTCTTAACGTCAGTGCAGTTTGCTCTTGAACTGCTTCCTGTGTTAGCATTACCATTTTCTCTCATTTCCACCATTTTCCTTTGGTCACTGTAGTGCCCACCTCCTCTATGCCATGCACGAGGCTTCGGAGACTAAAATGTTGGGTTTTTTTTTTTTGTTTGTTTTTGCAGAGTTCCAG
>NW_015091509.1:2893-3881 GCF_001431845.1 Calidris pugnax | reverse complement strand
TAAACTGTGTTGTCTCAATCCAACTTTGCCTTTCTTTTGCTTTTTATATGACTTCCAGTGATGAGGCTGACAGTTTTTCTCACTTCTTTCTCTTTTCCTTTACCATCAGCATTGCATAATTCCATTTCACTCATGGATAAAATTACTAGATTTTTTTTAAATCAAGATTACCAGACTATTTACCGGAAGAAGTGACTATATCACATTTTCCTTGCCACAGCATGAACAAGTGGCTTGTAACTTAGGTCTCTTCCTTTCTTTGTGGCATCTGCACTTAGAGGAATACGATAACTAAAAAAAGTCAGTATAACTGCACCAGACCATTGGGAAGAGGAAGACATCACTGCACTATCCATGTCATTCTAAGGAACTGAGGCATAGAGAGAGTAAAGCACTGCTTGCTGTCATTGTTACCTTTGAATTATGCACTTACTTACATATTTAAGTCTGTTCCTGTAATACTGACTTCATATCATTCCTGATGGGGGTCAGAACGATGACTGATGCACCTGATTTGCATATAAAACTATATAATCTACAGAAGCCTGTCTGTGGCTTCAACATCATCTAGTGAGCCCAAAGACCTTCGGTTACAGTGTGTACTTTGAACATAGTTCTGACTCCACAGGGTCAGAAAGGCTTTGAAAGAACTCCAGCAGATGCTGTGGAGGTCCTAGCCCCAGTCATGTCAAATCACACCATCACTGCTTTGCTGTAGTCTCTGTTCTGAGCTGAGTATATGTGCTTTTTGAGCTTTTTGTAGGTTAGATTCCAAGTGTACCTATTTGGTCAGCCTAAGCAGTGTATAGAGGCTCTTTATACTATATATACTATATTATATTATACTGAGAGAGAAGATACTTATTAAGCATTAAATAGAGTTTAGTTAAGTAAGCTAAGTTATAGTGATGGGCATTTAGGCCACAGAGGAAACATTCTGGCAGAGCTGACTGTGAAAGTAGCATGAAGCGTGCAGACGTGCATTATA
>NW_015091509.1:0-2495 GCF_001431845.1 Calidris pugnax | reverse complement strand
AACCTGCTGCTTGTTAGCTGAGTCACAGTAATTGAAGGAGTGCAGCCCGTTCCAGTTGCTAAGTGATGCACACGCTAGTGCTTACTTCTTGCCTCAAGACTTAAACGCCTCAGATAGTGGTTTTTGTCAGCTTTACTTAGGTACACCACATGCCTTATTTATTCATACAACTTTTTCAAACTTGACGGACTCAAACCTCAATGTCTCCTCATGGAAATGAGCTCATAGATTACTTATGTATAGTGTAAAGCAGTGCTTCGTTTTCTGGGTTGTAAATAGGTTGCTTTTTAATACACACAAGCTTTCTGAAGCAGGCGGCTACTCCTGTTGCAGTCTGTGCCCTTTTTATCTCTGTTCATAAACAAGTTTTTCTTTGCCTTTAATAATTTTTTACTGCCCCTCTCCCAACCGTTTCAATTTCCACACTAATCTCTTCAAGATTTTGTGATCAGAACTGAATGCCATGAGCACAGTGAGGATGCATCACTGTTTTACATAATAACATTATAATATTTTCAGCGCTATTTTCAGTCTTTATCTCAATACGGCCCAACATCCGCTTTTTTCTAACTATCTCTGCTCATTGAGCAGGGTTTTCAATAAGCAGATGTATCCACCATGATATATCTTTGCTTCTCTGATTGTTACCATGTGAGTCACTGAAATGGTTCCTTTCAATGTGAATGACTTCGCACCCATCTACTCTATATTTCATCTGTCATCGTGCTCCCCTGGCAGGTTGTAAACAGGATCTCCAAGCTGTTCATGCCATTCTGGACTAACTTCAGAAATTCACGTGTTCCTCCTGCTGATCCAACCATTGTTCACCATCTTTTCTTGCTGCTCTCTAAAACCATTCAAAAAAACTTGATACAAATCCTTTAGTCTCTACCTCTAGTCTCCTTTCTTGAAAAATGGCAATTTATTCCCTACTTTTATGTTTTTGCTATTTTAAGCTGTTTATATCTCATAATAGAAGAGCATCTTAACTTCTGCTCTTCCTCCATGCCTCTCAGGAGGGATTCTGTCAAAATCCAGGTTGTATGGCTAAATGCATGGTTTTTTCCAAGAACAGATGAGCTTGTTGTAGGAACTTGTTAGCATTGTCATTTGCTATCAGATTTTAAAACCTCATTTTAAGGTGTTCTTCCATATCTTTAACACCACTTGTTAACACCAACACAATTGACAGAAGTCGTTGAACCATGAATTGGCGTCTTAGGAAATTTAGGAAAGGATTCACCTTGCTTACCTAACTGCTCTATGACTAACTTATCTGGTGGAAACTAGTTAACTGGATTTCAGGTAGAGACAAAGGGATGTAGACAAGGAGACACATGCATGTCCAAGGGGCAACTCAAGCTGTCAAAACAGAATGGTTTTTAGAGAGATTGAATCTCTAATAGTTATCTCAAGGTATCTGTTGTTCCCATTGATGTGAGAGGGAGCTAGGGTACCTATTTTAGCGTAAACAAATAATTCTTAAATGAGTGACATTAGGTAAAAAGAATCCAGCTGACAGTGATCACTAGGGTTCCAAACACATTCTTTTTTAGGAAGTCCTTAAACAGCTTTCCTTTCATAACTCTTTGCTTGCAACTTCCACACATGATATTGTTCTCCAGTGTACCTCATCATCGGGTTCCCCTCTTGCTGTTGTCTGGCTCTTTCCTTCTACATAGTAGATTCATTAAATCAAGCCTGTAGTCCCAGTTGTCCTCAGTCTTCTTTTATCTACACTGCCTGCCAGAACTTTTCATATTTCATCGTGTCTTATAGCCCAACCGCTTTGGGCTTCTGCCAACTCTAACACAACAAAATGAGCTACTAGGCAGCATTTTCTTACGTAGTCAGTTCCCCATCTTCATCGACGTTGGCTTTCAAGCTCCAGATAAACTGCTGAAAAGACATAGATAACTCTCAGATGGGTCTGTGGTTGTTCTACATCTGCTTTCCAAATTTCATACCAGACGTTTTCTTTCTGCAGTCTCAACCTACCACGTGCACCCTACCATCTCACTGTCACAACTGCACGCAACGCCTTGTTTTCCTCTTTCATTGAAATCTAACCATCTCTCAAGCATTTTCTCCCTGTGATGCTCCTACAGCTTTGACGCGCTCTTCGTTCTCTGTTTGAATATAGCCACTAAACTGTGTTGTCTCAATCCAACTTTGCCTTTCTTTTGCTTTTTATATGACTTCCAGTGATGAGGCTGACAGTTTTTCTCACTTCTTTCTCTTTTCCTTTACCATCAGCATTGCATAATTCCATTTCACTCATGGATAAAATTACTAGATTTTTTTTAAATCAAGATTACCAGACTATTTACCGGAAGAAGTGACTATATCACATTTTCCTTGCCACAGCATGAACAAGTGGCTTGTAACTTAGGTCTCTTCCTTTCTTTGTGGCATCTGCACTTAGAGGAATACGATAACTAAAAAAAGTCAGTATAACTGCACCAGACCATTGGGAAGAGGAAGACATCACTGCA
>NW_015091508.1:0-3024 GCF_001431845.1 Calidris pugnax | reverse complement strand
TCCTTTTTTTGTGTATTATTCCAGGAACGGGCACAAGTCTCTCTCAATGCCTTTTCCTGCATCTAACAAATGTTAGATGTTAGGGCAACTGAGATGATGGAGGGATTGGAGCATCTCCCTGATGAGGAAAGGCTGAGAGAGCTGGGGTCCTTCACCCTGGAGAAGAGAAGGCTGAGGGGAGACCTTATCAATGCTTCCAAGGATCTACAGGGTGGGTTGAAGGAGGATGGAGCCAGACTCTTCTCAGTGGTTCCCAGGGACAGGACGAGGGGCAACGGGCACAAGCTGGACCATGGGAAGTTCCACCCCAATGTGAGGAAGAACTTCTTTGGGGTGAGGGTGGCAGAGCCCTGGCAGAGGCTGCCCAGGGAGGGTGTGGAGTCCCCTTCTCTGGAGATCTTCAAGCCCCACCTGGATGCTCCTGAGTGATGTGCTCTGGGCAGCCCTGCTTTGGCTGGGGAGTTGGACTGGAGGATCTCTAGAGGTCCCTTCCAACTCTGACAATTCCCTGATTCCATGATTCTGTGAAATGTCATATTCTCTTAAGTCTCCAGCATATCTGACACACTGACACCAGCTGTCCCACAGCTGGTGCTCTCACTGAATCTCCCATCCTCTCACCCTGCACAAGCCACACACACAGCAAGGCCTGGTACAAACTGCCTTCTCTGGAATGCAAGGGCAGCATTAACTCCGGAGCACTGGCACCAGCTCACTGCCCAGTTAACTCTGTGGTGCCTCAGGCAACAGTTTTGCCTCCTCATCCCTTCTTTTGCCTAAATACTTCCCTTTTCACCTATCACAAAATCTTCTTCCCGTTTCTGGCTCTTTCAAAGAGTGATGTTACCCTTTAACGATAAGGGAAATGACCCCAGTGAGCTGGGGTTACACCCATAAATCAGCGTAAGTCACTGATAAACCAGATTTCACGAATTTCCCCATAGCTCAGGCCAGCAGAGACAGTTACAGTCCCGCCAGCCACTCCAGTGTGATAACACATGATTTTTAGAGTAATGTGGCCACTTTCATCTGATTTTCCGCAATTGAAAGGAAACAGACCATACTAAAGCTCATGGCCTCCTCTACTCCTTTTTTTGCGACTCACTGCAGTTTGAGCATTTTTCCCTTCGCAATTGTGGCTGTGCCAGGCCCAGAGCACAGAGCACCCTGTGAGGGTTGTGTGTCTGTGGAAGGTTGGGCAAAAAGGTTTTATGAGCTTTTCCAAAGCGCACACCTCAAACTGCATTTCCGATCTTTAAATTGACCATGGATCTCAACCAATTTGAGTTTCTCACTGCAAAGCAGGATCATTAAGCCTTTGTTCTGAACCTCAGAATTGAGCACCACGGTCCAGTCACCCTTTAGACTCCACCATCACCTTTACTGAACCTACTTCTACCCTCAAATGCAAAGTCAGAGATTTGTTTTCATGAATCTAAGATGATCTGGGCTTAATTTCTTAATAAATCATAGATTATCAGATATTCCATTATTTAATTAGCAGTGGTGTCAGGCAGGTGTGTACAATTACAAAAGCCTCTTTTAAATTACTGGCAGAGAGCATCCTCTTCCAGCTCAGTAGTTGGAAAAGCCCACTCTTAGTCCTGTTGTTGCCATTAATGCAGACCTCTGATTTCAGAAACAGCCATCACTGTTTACAACTGAGTTCCTGCAGTGAAAGTCACCGTTATCTCCTGATGCAAATAAAACAATCTGCACTTCCTCCCAGGCAGGAATCGCTCACGCTGCACCTTCCTGCTCTACAAGTTCCACAGTTGCCTCGTTTCCACCTGGGAATGGTCTGGGGCCATTATTTGGCTCCTGTCATTCACGCAGGAGACTCAGGGTCCTGCCTGCCCAGACCCACCCATTCTGCTGGACAGAAACTGACACCAGGTCAAGGGCTTATCAGCAGGTGAGTCTAAAATGGCATTTTAATTGGCTGATTAAATTTATATTCCCCACATTTATATATGTGATATGGAGGGAGCCGCATGAAGTTCAGCACCAATGTCATCCTGCTTAATTGTTCACATTGAGATATATATTTGCTTTACTATTGTGCATTTACTATTCACCTGACACGCCAGCTCACTTACCGATCTCCATCTTCACCTCCAGCCTCCCCGGCCTCAGCAGAGCCTCATCAATCAGGTCAGGTCTGTTGGTCATTCCTAAATTCAAAGTTAAAAACAAAATAAGCATTATCTGAGCTTACTCAGTGGGTGCCCAGCTCCTGAATGCAGCCTGCAGAGCTAGGAAGATACCTCAGTGAGCACCAAGACAAGAGACAAAGGATCCCCATCCCCAGAAATACTGGAGAAGTCACACCATGAGGTTGACTCAGGGCAAGAGGGATGAAATCTGCATCTGTAGGGCTCCCACACCACAGCTGGAGATGCCTCACTCCATACACTGGTATATCAATGGATATCATTCCTTGGCAGTGTTCTTGAACTACAAGACACTTGTTATCACATGCTAAAGGAGGAATCCTTTAGCAGTTGAAAACAGGCCTATCGGCCCATTGTAGCCCCATCTCCCTTGAAATCTGCTGGTTAAGGAGCAGTCACTCCATCTGGATTAGTCCAAACGGACCCCACACCAGTAACTACAGCTGAGCTTGGCCAGCAGTGAGCAGACACCAGGAGATTTCCACCAGGCCCCATAACAGCGTAAGCACCATCGTACCGATCACCAGGATGTTGTTGAGCTGCTCCACTCCGTCGATTTTAGAGAGCAGCTGGTTGACGACGGTGTCGTGGACGCCGGTGCTGCCCGCCATGCTGCCCCTCTGCTTGCAGATGGCATCGATCTCATCGAAGATGATGATGTGCACACCGCTGTTTGCACCAAGCTATGGGAGAGAAACCCACGTCAGGGACAGGACGTGTCATCACGGAAAGGGATCCAAACAAAACAGTCACTTCCCAACAAGCTCAGCCCCAGAGATGCAGAACATCGAAGAACGTCGACACCTCCAAGCGGTTTAGTATCACATTATGTACCTATCAGACCCATTTC
>NW_015091507.1:27324-28041 GCF_001431845.1 Calidris pugnax | reverse complement strand
GGGACATCAGGGGACACAAAGGGGACATCGGGATGGGGGTGTCCCTCCCCCTCACCTGGCTGTACTTCCCGTCCTTCACGTCCTTCTGTCTGTTGAGGAACCAGTCGGGGATCTTGTACTGCCGGGGGTTCTGCATGATGGTGATCACCCGCTCCACCTGCAGGGACAAGGTGGGTGACACCCCCAAGATGTCCCCAAACCCCCCCGCCAAGATGTCCCCAACCCCCTTGAGATATCCTCAGTCTCCCCCGAGACGTCCCCAACTCCCCCGAGACGTCCCCAACACCCCTGAGACGTCCCCAACACCCTTGAGACATCCCCAACACCCTTGAGACATCCCTAACACCTCCTGGGATGTCACCACAACCCTCAGAGATGTCCCCCACCCTCCCAGAGATGTCCCCAAGGCCACCAAGGTGTCCCCCACCCCCCTAGAGATGTCCACATCCACATAGAGATGTCTTCAAATCTTCTGAGACGTCCACAACCCTCCCCAAGATGTCCTTAAGCCCTCACAGACATCTCCAACCTCCTCCAGAGGAGGCCCCAACCACCCCCAAGATGTCCCCAATCCCTTCAGATATGTCCCCAATGCCCCAAAGATGTCCCCAATCCCTTCAGAGATGTCCCCAACGCCCCAAAGATGTCCCCAACCTCCTCCAGAGGTGACCCCAACCACCCCCAAGATATCCCCAAAGCCCCCGAGAAGGCCCCAAA
>NW_015091507.1:25609-26065 GCF_001431845.1 Calidris pugnax | reverse complement strand
GTGTCCCCCGGTGTCCCCTCACCTTGATGGCGGTGATGGCGAAGGCGATTTTGCGGCGCCCGTCGATGTTGGTGTTGAGGACACGCAGGATGTGCTGGAACTTCTCAGGGATGACCAGAGACTGCAGGGGGGGGGACACACGGTCACTGGGGGGGACACTGTCACTGGTGGGGTTGTGACATGGTCACTGGGGGAGGGGAGACCTCCTCAACTTCCCCAACCAATGTCCCCACTCCCCCAGAGGTGTCCCCAATGCCCACAGAGATGTCCCCAATGCCCACAGAGATGTCCCCAACTGCTCCCAAGATGTCCCCAACACCCTTGGGGTGTCCCTCACCTCATCCTCGGTCAGCTCGCCCGCCCGCTTGGTGAGGTCGATGTCGGCCTTGCGTAGCACCACGTGGGCATAGCGCCGCCCCACGCCCTGAGGGGGGGGGACAAAAAGGAAGGGGGGGG
>NW_015091507.1:23294-24327 GCF_001431845.1 Calidris pugnax | reverse complement strand
AGTTCACATCCAGGCCAACCTGGAGGACGCTCTGGTGCAGGAGGCCCTGAAGACGGTGAGTTGGCACTTGTGTCCCCCCTCTTCAAACACCCTGCCCCATAGTTTCCCCAGCCCCATAGCGTCCCCAGCCCCACAGCGTTGTGTGTGTGTGTGTGTGTGTGTGTGTCCCCGGTGACACGGGTGTCCCCCCCAGGGTGTGGACCTTCGGCAGTACTCCAAGCAGGTGGAGCTGGAGCTGCAGGAGGTCGAGCGCGCCTCCATCCGCGACTGTATCCTTCTTCTTAGGGGTTGGGGAGGGACATGGGGGGTGGTGGCTGTCACGGGAGAGAGGGGGGGGACCCAGAGTGTCCCCAACGTCCCCCGTTGTGTCCCCAACCTGGCCCTGAACTGCCCTCCCAGACATCAAGGAGAGCGAGAACATCGCCTCGTTGCACAACCAGATCACGGCCTGCGACGCCATCCTGGAGGTGAGGAGCGGGATGAGGTGGCCCCAAATGTCCCCGAGGTGGCCCCAAATGTCCCCAAGGTGGCTCCTGAGGACACTCAGGCTGACACACCAGAGGGCTGTGCCACCGTCCAGCGTGACCTGGAGAGCTGGGCAGAGAAGAACCTCATGAGGTTCACCAAGGGCAAGTGTAGGGTCTTCCACCTGGGGAGGAAGAACCTCAGGCACCAGTAGAGGTTGGGGGTGGATCTTCTGGAAAGCGCTTCTGAGGAGAAGGATCTGGGGGTCCTGGTGGATGGGAAACTCTCCAGGAGCCAGGAGTGTGCTCTGGTGGCCAAGAGGACCAATGGAATCCTGGGCTACGTAGGGAAGAGTGTGGCCAGGAGGTGGAGGGAGGTCATTCTCCCCCTCTGCTCTGCACTGGGGAGGCCACAACTGGAATCCTGTGTCCAGTTTTGGGCTCCCCAGTTCAAGAGAGACAGGGAACTGCTGGAGCAACAAAGATGATGGAGGGATTGGAGCATCTCCCTGATGAGGAAAGGCTGAGAGAGCTGGGGCTCTTTAGCCTGGAGAAGAGAAGGCTGAGGG
>NW_015091507.1:18805-22256 GCF_001431845.1 Calidris pugnax | reverse complement strand
CTGGTGTCCCCCCCCCCTCCCCAGTTCACATCCAGGCCAACCTGGAGGACGCTCTGGTGCAGGAGGCCCTGAAGACGGTGAGTTGGCACTTGTGTCCCCCCTCTTCAAACACCCTGCCCCATAGTTTCCCCAGCCCCATAGCGTCCCCAGCCCCACAGCGTTGTGTGTGTGTGTGTGTGTGTGTGTGTCCCCGGTGACACGGGTGTCCCCCCCAGGGTGTGGACCTTCGGCAGTACTCCAAGCAGGTGGAGCTGGAGCTGCAGGAGGTCGAGCGCGCCTCCATCCGCGACTGTATCCTTCTTCTTAGGGGTTGGGGAGGGACATGGGGGGTGGTGGCTGTCACGGGAGAGAGGGGGGGGACCCAGAGTGTCCCCAACGTCCCCCGTTGTGTCCCCAACCTGGCCCTGAACTGCCCTCCCAGACATCAAGGAGAGCGAGAACATCGCCTCGTTGCACAACCAGATCACGGCCTGCGACGCCATCCTGGAGGTGAGGAGCGGGATGAGGTGGCCCCAAATGTCCCCGAGGTGGCCCCAAATGTCCCCAAGGTGGCTCCTGAGGACACTCAGGCTGACACACCAGAGGGCTGTGCCACCATCCAGCGTGACCTGGAGAGCTGGGCAGAGAAGAACCTCATGAGGTTCACCAAGGGCAAGTGTAGGGTCTTCCACCTGGGGAGGAAGAACCTCAGGCACCAGTAGAGGTTGGGGGTGGATCTTCTGGAAAGCGCTTCTGAGGAGAAGGATCTGGGGGTCCTGGTGGATGGGAAACTCTCCAGGAGCCAGGAGTGTGCTCTGGTGGCCAAGAGGACCAATGGAATCCTGGGCTACGTAGGGAAGAGTGTGGCCAGGAGGTGGAGGGAGGTCATTCTCCCCCTCTGCTCTGCACTGGGGAGGCCACAACTGGAATCCTGTGTCCAGTTTTGAGCTCCCCAGTTCAAGAGAAACTGGGAACTGCTGGAGAGAGTCCAGTGTAGGGCACCAGAGATGATGGAGGGGTTGGAGCATCTTCTTGATGAGGAAAGGCTGAGAGAGCTGGGGGTCTTCAACCTGGAGAAGAGAAGGTTGAGGGGAGACCTTATTAAGTGTCTAAAGGGTGGGTTGAAGGAGGATGGAGATGGACTCTTTCCAGTGGTTCCCAGTGACAGGATGAGGGGCAACGGGCATAAGCTGGAACATGTGTCCTCCAATCTGAGGAAGAACTTCTTTGGGGTGAGGGTGGCAGAGCCCTGGAAGAGGCTGCCCAGGGAGGGTGTGGAGTCCCCTTCTCTGGAGATCTTCAGGCCCCACCTGGATGCTCCTGAGTGATGTGCTCTGGGCAACCCTGCTTTGGCCAGGGAGTTGGACTGGATGATCTCCAGAAGGTCCCTTCCAGCTCTGACAATTCTGTGAGCACTCTGTGTGTGTGTGTCCCCAGCGCATGGAGCAGATGCTGAGCGCCTTCCAGTGTGACCTGAGCAGCATCAGCTCCGAGATCCGGACGCTGCAGGAGCAGTCGGTGGCCATGAACTTGAGGCTGAAGAACCGCCGGGCCGTGCGGCTGCAGCTGGGCCAGCTCCTGGATGAACTGGTGGTCCCCGCCGCCATGATCAGGTGGGGATCACACAGGGGGGGGATGAAAGAGAGAGACCGAGGTGGTTGCCACCTCCCTGTCCCCTCCTGTCACCTCCTTGTCACCTCCTGTCACCTCCCTGTCACCTCGCAGCACCATCCTGGAGGCGCCGGTGACGGAGCCGGAATTCCTGGAGCAGCTGCAGGAGCTCAACGGGAAAATCAACTCGGTGAAGGAGCAGGCCTTCCGGGAGACCGTGGCCTGCGCCGACGTCCAGCACGTCCTGGAGAAGCTCAAGATTAAGGTGACGAGACCCCACGCACCTCCCCCAGCACCCAGGAGACCCCCTCAGCACCCCTCCATCCAACCCATCCCTGTGTCCTGTCCCCCACCCCAAGGCCGTCACCAAGATCCGCGAGTTCGTCCTGCAGAAGATCTACTCCTTCCGCAAGCCCATGACCAACTACCAGATCCCCCAAAACGCCTTGTTGAAGTACAGGTGGGGTGCTGGGGAAGGAAATGGGGGTGCAGGGAGGAAGGGTGGGGGTACCCCAACATCTCCTCACCTCCCCGGGCAGGTTTTTCTACCAGTTCCTGCTGGGCAACGAGCGGACGGTGGCGCAGGAGCTGCGGGAGCAGTACGTGGACACCATGAGCAAGATCTACCTCTCCTACTTCAAATCCTACACCAGCCGCCTGATGAAGATCCAGGTTGGGGAGGGGGTTGAGGGGCTGGAGGGACATAAGGTGGCCTTGGGGACATGGGGGGGGACGCGCTTCAGGCACTGATCCCTTCCCGTTTTGTCCCCGCAGTACGAGGAGGTGGCGGAGAAGGACGATCTCATGGGCGTGGAGGACACGGCCAAGAAAGATATCCTGGGGTTGTGTGTGGGGATGAAGATGGGGGGGGTTTGAGGGAGGGGACCGGGGCCACCTTGTTATTTCCTTGACCCCCGTTATCTCCTGTGTGTCCCCTCTCCTTTCCCATCACGTTTCTTCTCCAAGCCCTCGCTGAAGAACCGCAACACCGTCTTCACCCTGGGCAACCGCGGCAGCGTCATCGGGGCGGCCGAGCTGGAGGGCCCCATCATCGTGCCCCACGCCGCGCAGAAGAGCGACGTGAGGGTGAGTCGGGGGAAATGAAAGGAGGAGAAATAAGAGGTTGGGGGTATGTCCTGACCTCTGTCTGTCCATCTGTACCCAGCGAGTTGTGATCAATGGAGCTAGATCTGGTTGGTGGCCGGTCACCAGTGGTGTCCCTCAGGGCTCGGTTCTGGGGCCAGTCTTGTTCAATATCTTTAACGATGATCTGGACGAGGGGATCGAATGCACCCTCAGTAAGTTTGCAGATGACACCAAACTGGGTGGGAGTGTTGATCTGCTTGAGGGTCGGAAGGCTCTACAGAGGGATCTGGACAGGATGGATCAATGGGCCAAGGGATGAGGTTCAATAAGGCCAAGTGCCGGGTCCTGCATTTTGGTCAACGCTACCTCCAGGCTTGGGGAAGAGTGGCTGGAGCTGCCCAGAAGAAAAGGACCTGGGGGTGTTGGTGGACAGCAGGCTTAACATGAGCCAGCAGTGTGCCCAGGTGGCCAAGAAGGCCAATGGCATCCTGGCTCGTATCAAGAACAGCGTGGCCAGCAGGAGTAGGGAAGTCATGGTGCCTCTGTACTGGGCCCTGGTGAGGCCTCACCTCCAGGGCTGTGTTCAGTTTTGGGCCCCTCACTACAGGAAAGACATTGAAGTGCTGGAGCGTGTCCAGAGGAGAGCCACCAAGCTGGGGAGGGGTCTGGAGAACAAGTCCTACGAGGAGAGGCTGAGGGAACTGGGCACGTTTAGTTTGGAGAAGAGGAGGCTGAGGGGAGACCTCATTGCCCTCTACAACTACCTGAAAGGAGG
>NW_015091507.1:18079-18351 GCF_001431845.1 Calidris pugnax | reverse complement strand
CCAGACCCCTCACCAGCTTCGTTGCCCTTCTCTGGACCCGCTCCAGCACCTCAATGTCCCTCTTGTGGTGGGGGGCCCAAAACTGGACACAGCACTCAAGGTGAGGCCTCACCAGGGCCCAGTACAGGGGGACAATCACCTCTCAGGCCCTACTCCCCACACTGTTCCTGACACAGGCCAGGATGATGGTGGAAAGAATGACTTTCCTGAGAAAGTGGTCAGGCCCTGGAACAGCCTGCCCAGGGAGGTGGTGGAGTCACCATCCCTGGAGG
>NW_015091507.1:13865-16633 GCF_001431845.1 Calidris pugnax | reverse complement strand
TGTCCAGGTCCTTTTGGATGACATCCCGTCCCTCTGGTGTATCCACAACACCACACAGCTTGGTGTCGTCCGCAAACTTGATGATGGTGCCTTTAATCTCCCTGTCATTGATAAAAATCTCCCATATCATTGATAAAAATGTTAAACAGTATTGTCCCCAGCACGGACCCGATTGATTCTGTGATTTTGTGATGATCTGTCCCCCCTGGCAGTACCCCTTCGAGTCGCTCTTCCGCAGCCAACACTACGCGCTGCTGGACAACAGCTGCCGAGAGTTCCTCTTCCTCTGCGAGTTCTTCATGGTCACCGGCCCCAGCGCCCAGGACCTCTTCAACGCCGTCATGGGCAAGACCTTGGCCATGTTCCTGGTGAGGTTTTTCTTTCAAAACTTGGGGGGGGACTGTGGGAGACTGGCTAGCTGAGAAGGGTCACGTAGACATGGGCCAGCTAGTCCAGCAAGAGCTTAATAAGCACCATATTCAGCTTATCTAGCTCCCAACAACTGCAAGGCCTTGAAGTTGTTCTTCTGGCCTTGAAGGCAGCTGTGGTCCAACAACAGAATGTCTGTGATGAGGTAAACATGTAACTGTAAGAAAGGAATTATTTCGGGCGGAACTGTCTTTTTAGAACTAACCAATAATGAGCTCTCATTTTGCAATATGTATGAGCTAATTATGAGTGTGCATAAAAGAATGGTAGTGTGTCTAAATAAACGAAGTGCTCATGTCTTCCCTCCGTCGCAACAGGGGACTGCAGGATTTTTGGGGTTAATTTTTCATTAAAAAACACAAGCATTCACACATCTCTTTTTTTTTTTTTAAAGCTGTGTGTTTTTCCATGTCAATTTAATGGACGAAAATGTGGGATTTGGCTTCAAAAGCAGAACAGACACCTTGAATGTACAAGTTTCCACCTTTTAGGATTTCTAAGGAAGTTTTGATCTGCTCAGCAGGTCATTTTGCCTCCGTAGGGGAAGTCTGCACATTCAGGGTGTCTGTTTTCCTCTTGAAGCCAAGTCCCAAATCTCTCTCAATTTTGAAAAATAGCGTGACCCTGTTCTTTATAATTAGCTGTTGCCTCGCCTGAAGGCACAATGAATATACTTTAACACGTGGACTGACTCTCTTGCACTTTGAACACCGGAAGATATAATTTTTTTGCCCCTTTGTGTTGCCTCTGGGCCACTTCACCAGCATCACAGAGAAGATGGCCTTAGTAAATGTTTTTCTTCCCACCTTGAATGTACAAGTTTCCACCTTTTAGGATTTCTAAGGAAGTTTTGATCTGCTCAGCAGGTCATTTTGCCTCCGTAGGGGAAGTCTGCACATTCAGGGTGTCTGTTTTCCTCTTGAAGCCAAGTCCCAAATCTCTCTCAATTTTGAAAAATAGCGTCACCCTGTTCTTTATAATTAGCTGTTGCCTCGCCTGAAGGCACAATGAATATACTTTAACACGTGGACTGACTCTCTTGCACTTTGAACACCGGAAGATATAATTTTTTTGCCCCTTTGTGTTGCCTCTGGGCCACTTCACCAGCATCACAGAGAAGATGGCCTTAGTAAATGTTTTCTTCATGGCCTGATGCCTCGAGATGTTTAGTTGCTTTCCCAATAGCTCTTTGTGGCTGGAGGGGATTCCTACTGTGGAACTAGTTGGTGTGTGCGCTCCCTTGAAAGTGACCGAAGAAGAAGGAATTCTGTTTTAAAAACTCCCCCTTTCCCAAATGGCAGAAGCACATGGAAGCCTACGTCTGCGACTGCTACGACAGCATCGCCATCTTCCTCTGCATCCACATCGTCCTGAGATTCAAAGCCATCATGGCCAAGCGCAACATCCCCGCCGTCGATAAGTGAGTTTTGATCCCCCCCTCACCCCACCCCAAATCCCACACGAACCCCAAAATCCCACAGGGACATCCCCCTTCACCCCCTAAATCTGTTTTCTTCCTCCAGGTACTGGGACACGCTTCTGGAAATCCTGTGGCCCCGCTTCGAGCACATCCTGGAGCTGAACATCCAGAGCATCCAGAGCACCGACCCCCAAAAGTTGGGGTTCCTCGAGCCATCGTCAGCATCAACCAGACCTTCCCTAACGAGAAGACCCACGCGCTGCTGGGGCAGCTCCAGGTATTGGGGTTGAGGTGGGGGGAAGGAAGGAGCTCAGGGACCCCCCCCAAAAGTTTAGGGGGACCCAAAAGTGCTGGGGGGGGGACCCCCAACACCCTCTGCCCCAGTGTGTGTGTCCTCCAGGTGGAGGTGGAGAACTTCGTGCTGCGCGTGGCGGCCGAGTTCTCCTCCCGCAAGGAGCAGCTCATCTTCCTCATTAACAACTACGACATGATGCTGGGCGTCCTCATGGTAACGAGCCCCCCTCCCCCCCTCAATGTGACCCCCCCCAAACCCAGGGGACCCCAAATTTAAAGTTGGGGGGCTCAAAATGGATGTCATCTCCCCCCAGGAGCGGGCGGTGGAGGAGAGCAAGGAGGTGGAGGGCTTCCAGCAGCTGCTCTCTGCCCGCACGCACCATATTTTTGAGGTTTCCCCCCCCATTTTTGGGGTCCATTTTGAGGGGGTGGGGGTGGTCACTGTCCCCCTCTTGCAGGAGTTCATCGAGGAGATCCTGTCCCCCCCCTTTGGTGGGATGATCGCCTTCGTCAAGGAGGCCGAGGCGCTGCTGGAGAAGGGGCAGCTGGAGCGGCTGCGCGGGGAGGAGGGTAAGGGAGATGAATTTTGGGGACCCCCCCACCCCTCCAGCAGCCCGTGGGGGGG
>NW_015091507.1:13482-13797 GCF_001431845.1 Calidris pugnax | reverse complement strand
GTGGAGTCGCTGAGCCAGGACGTCATGCGCTCCTTCAGCAACTTCAAGAACGGCACCGGCATCATCCAGGTGGGATCCCGGGGGGGGGGATTTGGGAGGTGCAGGGCCGAGAGGGGGGGTCCCAATTCCTCTCTGACCCCCCCCTCGGCCTCTCCCCAGGGTGCCCTGACGCAGCTGATCCAGTATTACCACCGGTTCCACAAGGTGCTGGCGCAGCCCCCGCTCCGCTCCCTGCCCGCCCGCGCCGAGCTCATCAACATCCACCACCTCATGGTGGAACTCAAGAAGCACAAACCCAACTTTTAGAGGGGGAGA
>NW_015091507.1:9452-12459 GCF_001431845.1 Calidris pugnax | reverse complement strand
CCCCCTGACCCTCCCGGTGCCCCCCCCGGTACCGTGAAGGCTCCGCCGGCGGTGGTGATGTAGATGGTGTACTGCTTCTCGCTCACCTCCTCCAGCCCCGCCGCCGCCTCGGGGCCCGGCCCCGGAGCCTCCTCCAGCGCGATGCGCAGCGCCAGGTACTTGGAGAGGTGGTCAACCGTGGCGTTGGCCGTCGTCTTCACGTACCTGGGCCGCGAGGAGGAGGAGAAAGAGGAGGAGGAAGAGGAGAGGAAGAGAGAAGAAGGAGGAAGAGAGAAGAAGGAGGAAGGAGAAAGAGGAGAGGAGGAGGAAGGAGAAAGAGGAAAGGAGGAGGAAGGAGAAGGAGGAGAGGAGGAGAAAGAGGAGAGGAAGAGAGAAGAAGGAGGAAGGAGAAAGAGGAGAGGAGGAAGGAGAAAGAGGAGAGGAGGAAGGAGAAAGAGGAGAGGAGGAAGGAGAAGGAGAGAGGAGAGGAGGAAGGAGAAGGAGGGAGGAGAGGAGGAAGGAGAAGGAGGGAGGAGAAGAGGAAGGAGAAGGAGGAAGGAGGAAGAGGAGAGGAGGAGGAAGGAGGAAGAGGAGAGGAGGAGGAAGGAGGAAGAGGAGAGGAGGAGAGAAGAAGGAGGAAGGAGAAAGAGGAGGAGGAAGAGGAGGAAGGAGAAAGAGGAGAGGAGGAGAGAAGAAGGAGGAAGGAGAAGGAGGAAGGAGAAGGAGGAGAAGAAGGAGGAGGAAAGGAAGAAGAGAAGGAGGAGGAAAAAGAGGAGAGAAGAGGATGAAGAAGAGAGGAGAAAGGGGAGGAAGGAGTAGAAAGAGAAGGAGGAGAAAGAGAAGAGAAGGAGGAGGAAGGAAGAGGAAAGGAAGAAGAGAGGAAGGAGTAGAAGGAGAAAGAGGAGGAAGGAGAAAGAGGAGGAAGGAGAAAGAGGGGAAGAAGGAAGAGGAAAGGAAGAAGAGAGGAAGAGGAAGGAGTAGAAAGAGGAGGAGAAGGAGGAGAGGAAGAGGAGGAAGGAGAAGGAGGAGAGGAAGAGGAGGAAGGAGAAGGAGGAGAGGAGGAAGGAGGAAGGAGAAAGAGGAGAGGAAGAGGAGGAAGGAGAAAGAGGAGAGGAAGAGGAGGAAGGAGAAAGGAGAGGAAGAGGAGGAAGGAGAAAGGAGAGGAAGAGGAGGAAGGAGAAGGAGGAGGAAGGAGAAAGAGGAGAGGAAGAGAGAAGGAGGAGGGAGAAAGAGGAGAGGAAGAGAGAAGAAGGAGGAAGAGGAGAGGAGGAGAGAAGAAGGAGGAAGGAGAAAGAGGAGAGGAGGAGAGGAGGAAGGAGAAAGAGAGAAGAAGGAGGAAGAGGAGAGGAGGAGAGAAGAAGGAGGAAGGAGAAAGAGGAGGAGGAAGGAAGAGAGGAGGAGGAAGGAAGAGAGGAGGAGGAAGGAAGAGAGGAGGAGGAAGGAAGAGAGGAGGAGGAAGGAAGAGAGGAGGAGGAAGGAAGAGAGGAGGAGGAAGGAAGAGAGGAGGAGGAAGGAAGAGAGGAGGAGGAAGGAAGAGAGGAGGAGGAAGGAAGAGAGGAGGAGGAAGGAAGAGAGGAGGAGGAAGGAAGAGAGGAGGAGGAAGGAAGAGAGGAGGAGGAAGGAAGAGAGGAGGAGGAAGGAAGAGAGGAGGAGGAAGGAAGAGGAAAGGAAGAAGAGAGGAAGAGGAAGGAGTAGAAAGGGAAGGAGGAGAAAGGAGAGAGGGGAAGGAAGAGGAAAGGAAGGAAGAGAGGAGGAGGAAGGAAGAGAGGAGGAGGAAGGAAGAGAGGAGGAGGAAGGAAGAGAGGAGGAGGAAGGAGTAGAAAGAGAAGGAGGAGGAGGAAGGAGAAAGAGGGGAAGGAAGAGGAGGAGGAAGGAGAAAGAGGGGAAGGAGGAAGAGGAAAGGAAGAAGAGAGGAAGAGGAAGGAGTAGAAAGAGAAGGAGGGGAGAGGAGGAGGAAGGAGAGAGGGGAAGGAAGAGGAGGAGGAAGGAGAAAGAGGAGGAGGAAGGAAGAGGAAAGGAAGAAGAGAGGAAGAGGAAGGAGTAGAAAGAGAAGGAGGGGAGAGGAGGAGGAAGGAGAGAGGGGAAGGAAGAGGAGGAGGAAGGAGAAAGAGGAGGAGGAAGGAAGAGGAAAGGAAGAAGAGAGGAAGAAGAAGGAGTAGAAAGGAGAGAAGGAGAAGAAAGAAGAAAGAGGAGGAAAGAGAAAGAGGAGGAAAGAATAGAAAGGAGACAGGGAGGAGGAGGAAGGAGCAGAGGGGAGGAAGGAAGAGGAGATTAAGAAGAGGAGGAAGGAATAGAAAGGAAAGGAGGAGGAAGGAAGAGGGAGGAGGAAGAGTGGGGAGGAAGGAAGAGAGGAGGGAGAAGAAGAGAGGAGGAAGAGGGAGGAGGAGGAAGAAAGAGGAAAGAAAGAGGAAGAGGGTATGAAAAGAAGAAGAGGAAGGAGTAGGGAGGGGAGGAGGAAGAGAGAAGAGGAAGGAAGAGAGGCAGAGGAGGGAGAGATGTGAGTGGGAAGAGAAAGAAGAGGAGGAGGAAGAGGGGAAGAAGGAGGAGAAAGAGGAGAGAAGGGAGGAGGAGAGGGAAGGAAGAGGAGGAAGCAGATGAGAAAGGAGAAGAGAGGAAAAAGGAGATGAGATAGAGGAGAAAAAGATGGAAGAGGAAGAAAAGGACAAAAAGGAAGAAGAGAGAGGAAGGAAGAGGAAGAGGGGGAAGCCAGAGGAGGAAGGCCTGAGGCTGGTGGCACCCACCCTGGGGAGCTGGGGTGGGGGTTTTGAGAGTGCTGGAGCCCCTGCCTGCCCCAGTGCATCCCTGCCCTCATGCGGTCCCTGCCTGTCCTCGTTCCTGCCCTCATCCCATCCCATCCCATCCCTGCCCTCATCCTGGTCCTGCCTTCATCCCATCCCTGCCCTCATCCCATCCCTCCCCTCATCCCATCCCATCCTGCCCTGCCCTCATCCCTGCCCTCATCCCATCCCATCCCTGCCCTCATCCCATCCCATCCCTACCCTCATCCCTGCCTTCACCCCATCCCCTC
>NW_015091507.1:0-4767 GCF_001431845.1 Calidris pugnax | reverse complement strand
CCCCACCCCTCCCCCCCCTCATCCCATCCCATCCCTGCCCTCATCCTGGTCCTACCCCCATCCCATGTCATCCCTGCCCTCATCCTGGTCCTGCCCTCATCCTATCCCATCCCATCCCATCCCTGCCTTCATCCCATCCCATCCCTGCCCTCATCCCATCCCTTCCCACCCTCATCCCATCCCATCCCTGCCTTCATCCCATCCCATCCCACCCCGCCCCTCACCGTGTCTGCGAGTACTCCCCCTTCTCCACCAGCAGCGGATGGGGACGGAAAACCAGCTCGATCTCGCTGCTTCCCGGCTCCGCGCCCGGCTCGGGGCTCCCTCTCCCGCCCCCCTCGTGGGAGGTTTCGGGATCGGGATCGGGCCCGGAATCGTCGGAAGCTCGGGAGCGTTTGCGGCTGGGCCCGGCCTCGGGGTGGCTGGGGGCCGAGGCGTTGCTGAGGTGGGAGCGGCTGTCGCAGTTGTCTTCTCCTCCGCTGAAGGTGGCGTTGTCCGACTCCTGGTGCAGCTTCCGCACCCGCTGAGCCCTGCGGGAGGCGACCGGGGATCAACTGGGATCAACTGGGATCAACCGGGATCAACACGGATCAACCGGGACCAACCCCCTCCAGGAACCACAGAACTCTCCTCTTGGGGAAGGAAGAGACCTTTGAAGGTCACCTCCTCCATGGGCTTCCACCTCCAACCAGATGAGGTTGCTCAAAGCCCCGTCCAACCTGGGATGGAGCATCTCCTACCTCTCCGGGTCTCACCACCCTCAACGTGAGGAACTTCTTCCTTAGATCTTAGCTAAATCTGCCCTTTTTTATCTTAAAACCATCGCTGTGGACCTTATCTGTCCTCAAAAGTATTGAAGGGCCACCACGAGGTCCATCTGGAGCCTTCTCTTCTCCAGGCTGCCCAACCCCAGCCTGGCCTCACAGGGGAGGTGGCCCTTGGACCATCTTGGTGGCCTCCTCTGACCCAGTCCAGCAGGTCCATGGCCTTGTCCTGAGGAGCCCTGGCCATGGTGGTGGAGCCCAGAAGGTCAGAACCCCCTCCCTCACCCTGCTGGCCACGCTGCTTCTGCTGCAGCCCAGGAGATGGTTGGCTTCCTGGGCTGTGACCACACGTTGCCACCTCACGGCCACTTCTTCACCCTCCCAGGTCCTTCTCTCCACTCTCCAGCCCTTCAGCCCCAGCCTGTGGCCATGTTTGGGGTTGTCCTCACCCAGGTGCAGGACCCTGCACTTGACCTTCTTGAACCTCATGAGGTTCACCCAGGGGCACCTTTCCAGCCTGTCCAGGTCCTTCTTGGGGGATCCCTTCCCTCTGGGGTATCAACCACCCCACTCCACTTGGGGTCACCTCCAAACTTGCTGAAGGTGCCCTCGACGCCACCATCTATGTGGTTAATAAAGATATGGAACACTACTGGTCCCAGTATGGACCCCTGAGGGACACCACTCCTCATTGGTCTCCATCTGGGCATGGAGCCGTTGACCACGACTCTCTGGATGCCACCATCCACCCAGTTCCTCATCCACCAAATGGTCCTTCCAACTGAGGAGGATGATGTGGAGGACCACGTCAAAGGGATGATGGTGGCACATGTCACATGTCCCTGATGAAGGTCCCACTATGGACCCCTGAGGGACACCACTCCTCATTGGTCTCCATCTGGGCATGGAGCCGTTGACCACGACTCTCTGGATGCCACCATCCACCCAATTCCTC
The DNA here is from genome assembly GCF_001431845.1 of Calidris pugnax. Classification (NCBI taxonomy): domain Eukaryota; kingdom Metazoa; phylum Chordata; class Aves; order Charadriiformes; family Scolopacidae; genus Calidris; species Calidris pugnax. Next base: position 3,048 of record NW_015091507.1, on the reverse strand, counting down.
ATCCACCAGATAGTCCTTCCATCAACCCCATCCAAGTGAGAGAGGAGGACGTTGTGGAGGACCACGTCAAAGGGGTGATGGTGGAACGTGTCCCTGATGAAGGTACCACCACCAGGCATTGAACCATTGACCACGACTCTTTGGATGCCACCATCCACCCAATTCCTCATCCACCAAATGGGTCCATCCATCAACTTCATCCAAGTGAGAGAGGAGGACGTTGTGGAGGACCACGTCAAAGGGGTGATGGTGGAACGTGTCCCTGATGAAGGTACCACCACCAGGCATTGAACCATTGACCACGACTCTTTGGATGCCACCATCCACCCAATTCCTCATCCACCAAATGGGTCCATCCATCAACTCCATCCAACCGAGAGAGGAGGACGTTGTGGAGGACCATTTCAAAGGGATGATGGTGGCACATGTCACATGTCCCTGATGAATGTCCCAGTTTGGACCCCTGAAGGTCACCACCAGACATTAAACCATTGACCACGACTCTTTGGATGCCACCATCCACCCAATTCCTCAGCCACCAAATGGGTCCATCCATCAACTCCATCCAACCGAGAGAGGAGGACGTTGTGGAGGACCATGTGTGGAGGGAACGCTGAAGGTCCAGGAGGTCCCACCTGTGCATGGCCTGCATCTTCAACCCCTCCTCGATGCTGCTGCTCAATGCTTGCTGGTTGTGAAGGCGGCTGAGCTTGGCCAGGACACGATCCTGGTGGGCCTCATACTCATCCCGACTCGGGTAGATCTTGGAGATCAGGGCGTCAAAGTTGGGATCTGGTCGTAGGGATCTCTTGGAGACCAGCTTCTTACGGCACGTGGGACATTCCTTGTTCCTGGTGACAAGGACAAGGGATACTGGGTGACGTGTAGACCCCCCCCAACCCCAGAACTGCTGAGGAGGTGACGCTGTGTGTCCCCCCCCACACCCCCGGGTGTACCCGCTGCGCAGGGCGGTGACGATACAGTCGGAGCAGAAGCGGTGGAGGCACTCCTTGGTGGTCATGGTGTTCTTCAGCATGTCCAGGCAGATGGGGCACATCAGCTCGCTGTGCAGGCTGCGCGGGGACACCGCGATCTCCGTCCCGTCCATGATGGCCTCCTGTGGTGGGGACACACACACACACACCACACAGTCTGTGTCACATTGTCCCCTGGTGCGGGGACACCACCCTTGAGCCCATCTCCCTGGGGTTTGGGGTGACACAACACTGTCCACCACCCCAGGGACGCCCATTGAGTCCATCTCCCTGGGGTTTAGGGTGACACGATGCTGTCCCCCCTCCTGGGGACACCTCTTGAGTCCATCTGCCCTGGGGTTTGGGGTGACAGGACACTGTCCCCCCTCCTGGGGACACCTCTTGAGTCCATCTGCCCTGGGGTTTGGGGTGACAGGACACTGTCCCCCCTCCTGGGGACACCTCTTGAGTCCATCTGCCCTGGGGTTTGGGGTGACAGGACACTGTCCCCCCTCCTGGGGACACCTCTTGAGTCCATCTGCCCTGGGGTTTGGGGTGACAGGACACTGTCCCCCCTCCTGGGGACACCTCTTGAGTCCATCTGCCCTGGGGTTTGGGGTGACAGGACACTGTCCACCACCCCAGTGACAGCTCTTGAGCCCATCTCCCCTGGGGTTTGGGGTGACAGGACACTGTCCCCCCTCCTGGTGACACCTCTTGAGTCCATCTGCCCTGGGGTTTGGGGTGACAGGACACTGTCCCCCCTCCTGGGGACACCCCTTGAGCCCATTTTGGGGTGACACAATGCTGTCCTCCACCCCAAGGACACCCCTTTAGCCCACCCTAGGGTTTGGGGTGACAGGACACTGTCCACCACCCCAGTGACAGCTCTTGAGCCCATCTCCCCTGGGGTTTGGGGTGACAGGACACTGTCCCCCCTCCTGGTGACACCTCTTGAGTCCATCTGCCCTGGGGTTTGGGGTGACAGGATGCTGTCACCTGGAGTGAGGACACCCCCTTCTGCACAGCTTCTGTGGGGTTTTGGGGTGACAGGACACTACCTACCACCCTGGGGACAGTCCCTGATCCCACCTCCCTGGGGTTTGGGGTGACACAACGCTGTCCCCCACCCTGGGGACACCCCTTTAGCCCATCTCCCTGGGGTTTGGGGTGACACAACACTGTCCCCCCTCCTGGGGACACCCCTTGAGCCCATTTTGGGGTGACACAATGCTGTCTTCCACCCCAAGGACATCCCTTTAGCCCACCCTAGGGTTTGGGGTGACAGGACACTGTTGTCCCCCCACCCCCAAGGACACCCCTTGAGCCCATCCTGGGATTTGGGGTGACAGAACACTGTCCCCCCTCCCAGGGACACCCCCTGAGCCCATCTCCCCTGGGGTTTGGGGTGACAGGACACTGTCCCCCCTCCCGGGGACACCCCCTGAGCCCATCTCCCCTGGGGTTTGGGGTGACAGGACACTGTCCCCCACCCCAAGGACACCCCTTGAGTCCATCTCCCTGGGGTTTGGGGTGACACGATGCTGTCCCCCCTCCTGGGGACACCCCTTGAGCCCATTTTGGGGTGACACAATGCTGTCCTCCACCCCAAGGACACCCCTTGAGCCCACCCTAGGGTTTGGGGTGACAGGACACTGTCGTCCCCCCTCCTGGGGACACCCCCTGAGCCCATCTCCCTGGGGTTTGGGGTGACACAACACTGTCCCCCACCCTGAGGACACCCATTGAGCCCATCTCCCTGGGGTTTGGGGTGACAGGACACTGTCCCCCACCCTGGGGACACCCCTTTAACCCATCTCCCTGGGGTTTGGGGTGACACGACGCTGTCCCCCCTCCTGGGGACACCCCTTGAGCCCATTTTGGGGTGACACAATGCTGTCCTCCACCCCAAGGACACCCCTTGAGCCCACCCTAGGGTTTGGGGTGACAGGACACTGTCGTCCCCCCTCCTGGGGACACCCCCTGAGCCCATCTCCCTGGGGTTTGGGGTGACACAACACTGTCCCCCACCCTGAGGACACCCATTGAGCCCATCTCCCTGGGGTTTGGGGTG
>NW_015091506.1:0-2583 GCF_001431845.1 Calidris pugnax | reverse complement strand
AAACTCTTCTGGAATAATATTCTGACCTTGAATCCTTAGTGTAAATCTATTTTTTGCATTCTTTGGCAATACAGATATCAGTGAATTTACTTCAGATCAACATCAGTGTAAAAAAGAGCAAAATCTGGATGAAAAGAGAGCTTCAGCTTGTTAAAGTTTGTTTGGTAAAACACACGGTGGTTCATTAGTGCCTCGAGCATGATGCCTTTTGAAATAGTTTGTTGTGAAATCCAGATCTGTGTGTACACAGCTTCTGTATTTAATCTCTTAAAAAGATGGTGGTATGTGATAAGGGAGAACATGTAATGGGCACATCTTCCACAAGTGAAAGATTTAAGATTTTCCAAAGTTTTAAGTAGAAAAATAAAAAAAATCCCTTTACCTTCACTCACGGAAACACTACCTTTTATTTCGTGAGGAAGTTGTCTCACTTCCCTCTATTATGAGCTGGGGAAGAGAGTGAGGGAGGGAGGTTGGGCATCTCCAGGGACCTGCTGTCCTGCTTCACCCAGGCTTCCCCAGGTGGAACTAATCCACCCTGGGAGGTGTTTACAGGGGGCTGCTTCTCTTCCTGGTCTGTAGAGGAGTCTCAAAGGGAGAACATGTAATGGGCACATCTTCCACTAGTGGAAGATTTAAAGCTTTCCAAAGCTTTTAGTAGAAAAATAAAAAAATCCCTTTACCTTCACTCACGGAAACACTACCTTTTATTTCGTGAGGAAGTTGTCTCACTTCCCTCTATTATGAGCTGGGGAAGAGAGTGAGGGAGGGAGGTTGGGCATCTCCAGGGACCTGCTGTCCTGCTTCACCCAGGCTTCCCCAGGTGGAACTAATCCACCCTGGGAGGTGTTTACAGGGGGCTGCTTCTCTTCCTGGTCTGTAGAGGAGTCTCAATGACTAAACTAGAATAAAACCTGTCCTGTATCCTAGCTCTGCTCACTTGGCTTGGTACATGAGAAATGGCAGCTCAGGGAAGATTTTTAGATCTATTTTAAACGCCTTTCATATGAATTGTTGCCTCGAAGTGATTGTTTTCCTGTCCTGACTACTCTGGGTGGCCAGGTGGCTCAACGTCAGTGAAAAATATGGTAAAAGAACAACTTGCTTCAAGAGAAGACAGGAAAGTGAAAGATATGAGGAGTTACTAAGCAGGTAAAGCTCATCGTGCTGAGCTGAAAATTATTAGGAGCTGGGAAAGAAAGTTGGGGGATTTATGCAACTTGCCCCCCTTTTGGGAGCGTGGGAGTGAGAGCGTTGTCCCAAATCTGGGTTCTTTACCTGGTGTGCAAGGCAGTAACACACAGACCAGAGCTATTTCCGAGCTTATCCCATTAATGCGCAGAAATTAATTTCAAAATTTTCCCTTTTTATATGCTGATTACTACATATTCTAACAATCAATACATATTCATTGTTATTGTCTTTAATGATTGGTCAAGATTTTTTCGCTTCCTATGTAAATTAGGGCACAGACTCCGTTTCCTTCTGCCATTGCTCTCTTTTGAGCAGGTGGTGTCACTTGGGTGGGTGGTCAATGAGTGGGTGGTCACGGTGTCCCCCTGCTGAAATTACCTTTTACCTACTTCTCCTCTAATCCTGGCAGCTCCAGGTGGTTTTCTGGGTTTGCTGACCAGGCCCACAGTTCATCACTCTCAGGACAGGAATATCCTGCTTATCAACAAAGCTACATTGGCTGGTAGTTAGATAAATCATGTTGAGTTACTGTTTATTTATAAATGATGTTTGGGAGGTGTAGAGGACTTTTAGCAGCAATGGCAGGTTCCCTTGGTAGCTTTGATTACATGTTTCATTTAATTTTTCTAATTAATACTAATTTTACTACACGAATCATAGAATGGTTAGAGTTGGAAGGGACCTTAAAGATCACCCAGTTCCACCCCCTGCCCCTCAAAGCCCCATGCAGCCTGGTCTTCAACACTTCCAGGGATGGGGCATCCACAACTTCCCTGGGCAACCTGTTCCAGGCTCTCACCACCCTCACAGGAAAGAATTTCTTCCTGGTATCTAATCTAAATCTCCTTTCTTTCAATTTAAAACCATTACCCCTTGTCCTGTCCCTACACTTCCTGACAAACAGTCCTTGCCCAGCTCTCCTGTAGCTCCCTTCAGATATTGGAAGACCATTATAAGGTCTCCCCGGAGCCTTCTCTTCTCCAGGCTGAACACCCCCAGCTCTCTCAGCCTGTCCTCATAGGAGAGGTGCTCCATCCCTCTCAGCATCTCCGTGACCCTCTGCTGGACCCATTCCAACAGGTCCATGTCCTTTCTAAGAGCAAGTGAGCAAGTTGTGATTGTTTTTTTTTTTGGTGGGGGGGGAACTTTGGGACTAGTTCAGCCATATTAGCAGTGTATTGGAGCAGAGGGGTGCACAGGGACATTCTGCATCACGCAGCCTGGCCAACACACCTACCTGAAGGTTAAAAAAAAGAAAAGAGAGAAAAAAAAGTTATGAAAGTTATCACAGCAGCTGGAGCTCAGCCCACCCTCCTCCCACCCGGCTGCTGTACCGGGGGGGGCTGACTCCGGCTGCTTCTTCGGGGGGCAGGGGGTGGTGGGAGCCGG
>NW_015091505.1:10240-12536 GCF_001431845.1 Calidris pugnax | reverse complement strand
CCATTTCCCTGCATTGGGATGGCTGACACCAAGCAGAGCACCCAATGGCCTCATGGGGTGCATCAAGAAGAGGGCAACAAACAGGTTGAGGGAGGTCATCCTTCCCCTCTACTCTGTCCTGGTGAGGTCACATCTGGAGCACTGTGTCCAGTTCCGGTCTCCCCAGTTCAAGAAAGACAGGGAACTGCTGGAGAGGGTACAGCAAAGGGCCACAAAGATAATTAGGGAACTAGTACATCTCTCTGATGAGGAAAGATTGAGGGACTTGGGTCTATTTAGTCTGGAGAAGAGAAGACTGAGGGGGGATCTTATCATTGCTTACTCAAAGGCCTGGTTGTCAGGAGGATGGGACCATTCTTTTTTCAGTCGTGCCCTTTACAGGACAAGAACACAATAGGCACAGACTTGACCATAGAAAGTTCCATGAAAACCTGAGGAGCAACTTCTTTCCTGTCAGGTTGCCAGAGCACTGGAACAGGCTGCCCAGAGGTGGTGGAGTCTGTGTCTCTGGCTGCCCCTGCTGAGCTCTAATATCCCCCCTTCAAGGAGAAAATCACAGTTTACACATCAACTGTATTTTGAAGCTCTTTACTTTTTATATTAAGGGCGGGGGTGAAGACAGAAGGTATGCCTTGGGAAAGCATGGGAAAGCATAGACAATTAAAGACCTGGATACTATTAGAGGGACAAGTAGAGGCAGAAGAGACTGGAAGAAACTGGGAAATTGTCACTACACGAGCTATTATCTGCTCTTTGAAAAAATAAAATCAGGTGTGCTCTAAGGAAACAAGAAATTCACTTCTGGTGATAATCAGATCAAAACCTCACAAAATAGATGCTATTTCCAAAGGGAATAAAGTACTCCGCTTTGAGCAGGCAGTCCCAGAAGTTGATCTCACAGACATGTTAGGTCTGGAGCCCTCGGCAGCTCTGGCAACGTGTCGCCCATCTGGGGAAGTCACAAAGCCTGGTGGAATGATCTGAAGTGGTGGCAGTATTCCTGCCGCTCACCTGCTGCCCCGGTAAATGTTGGACCTCTCCAAGGATCCTTTGGGGAAACAATAAGTATGGGAAGCTTTCGGAAAAGATGCACAAGGAAATACCTTGTAAAACGCCTCTGGAAAACCACTGGTCCTGGTTCCACCCCTGCACAAACTTCCCTTAAACCCCATCTGAGAAATTTAACAAAGCAGAATTACACAATTCTATCTTCCGGAGATCATATATAAACCCCTCCAAGGTCACAGCCAGCTTCAGGCTGTAGCAGAGGTGTTTGAAACTCCTCTACCACTTTGGGGCTGCCAGCAGAGTCCTGTGCATAGAAATACTGTTTCTCTGCTGCTCTTTCAGACGGTAGGTTGTTTTCTATATATCTGATACTAAGTTAGTTAGCTATATTTTAAGCTCGTGGAGAGGGTGGTGCAAAAGAAATTCTTTCCTGTGAGGGTGGTGGGACACTTCAGCAACTTTTCTGCCTGAGCTGGGGCACATTCTGTCACGCTCTGGAGAGTACTGGAATAAGTCGCTTCTTGTGATTCACCTTTCTCAGTTTTCAGCTTACAGGTCTCCATATTCCTGCTCCAGTGTTAGTAAAGACCTAAAGGACCAGATGTCTGGGGTCTGAGCAAGGGTATCTCTAGCTCAGTATCCTGAATCCAATGGGAATTAACAAATGAGGGTCAGGGAAACAAATCAGAAAAGGGCAAATATGCGTGTGAGTCTCCAAATCTCCTCTGCGGAAAGGTTCTCCAAGCTGAGTGTCTCTCTGCATTTGCCCTCCAGGTGAGGAAGAGCCCTTCACTTGGAATCCTCCCCACGATGCTGTTGCTGCTGCTTCTGCAGGTCTTGGCGAGCTGCCTCTGGCTGGGACGCAGTGAGGTGGTGACATCCTTTCAAAGTTGTCCTCAGTTTTTCTTCCAAGGAACACCCCCAAACGATGCCCTGAAGCCAAACAACCCAGCCTGGATCTGCCAGCGCTACAACAACCAGTATCACTTTGCCACCCTGTACAACAGAGACCTGCGTATTCCCGCATATTCCGCTTACCTCTACCAGCCTGAAGATGTAACAAAACCTGGCAACATCTGGATGGTTGAGCCCCAGGTGAGTGTCCTCTCTTATAGCACATCACCCTCCAGTCATTAAAAGGTGAACTGCAGCCTTTAACCAAACACTTCCTTTTCCTCTCACCTCCACACACGTGCAAATAGACCTACTGAATGGGATTTCTCATCTAACTTCCAACAACTTCAGCATAGTTTTCCTCTGATGTGTTTGAGACATCAACAGGAGGATA